>NC_137019.1:1055000-1087500 GCF_032717465.1 Coenobita brevimanus | reverse complement strand
CAGCCATAAATATTATCAGGCCGGAAACAAGATAACTTTCATAATTCGGGCAAATGACATTTCCGGTGCACCGCGACTCAACACAACGACCTACTAACTCTTCGTTCCACGTTTTGAGTATACGTCTGGATGCCCGTTTCTGAGGTCCAACAGTCCACCTATGATACACCAAAAGAGATGATCCTTGCAGCCCTCACAGGTCACTTGACACTTAAGCATCAGGCCTCACACGTCACTTGATACTTTAGGACATCTCTGCTGTGATAGGCAGGGGACACCACAGTTCTGATGTTGCCGTACTGGCTGGAGGCTTTGTATGACTTGTCCTGAAAAGCAGTGGACATGGTGATATAAAATTCAACTCCATGAACTGTTCCCTGCAATAGCCGGGGTTAAACGCGCAACCTCACATTCCCCAGTCCACCACTCTATTCACATGTATGCAACACCCACCTATCAGTCTGTTGTCTGTCCTATCTTGAGAGGAGTGGCCTCGACAAAACGACCTCCAGGCCTATCTCTCTATCTTCCTCTCCATCCATCCATGCATTCATTTACATTTATGCAGTAGTAAATCTATCTGTACTCCAACAAACCCACATTTCCTCCTCTATCTCTTCATCCACTACCACACCACCAACCGACACGTGGAGACCAGTAAATGCAATCTCCAGCTCACAACCTCATTTCACGTATAGTACTCGTATTATCCCCTCTATTTCCCACACTTTCCCTCCTACCTTCATACATTTTTCCTTCCCACGGATAGACATAAAAATGCTTTGGGTTCGTCCATCGCCACACCTCCAACCAACACGTGGAACCATTTAGGGGCGACATCACGATCTTCTCTCACTACCTCTACTCGTTCATCCACTACCTCTATTCGTTCATACACTACCTTTCCCTACCTCTACTCGTCCATACACTATCCCTCTCACTACCTCTATCCGTCCATCCACTACCTCTATTCGTCCATACATCACCTCTCTCACTACCTCTGTCCGTCCGTCCATCACTTTCATTTCGTCCATACACTACCTCTGTCCCTTCCTCCATTACCTATATTCGTCCATACGCTACCTCTATCTGTACATCCATTACCTCTATCCGTCCACCCACTACCTCCATCCGCCCATTCACTACCTCCATCCGTCCATTCACCACCTCTCAATCCATTCAGTACTATCTACTACCTCTATCCGTCCATCCACTGCCTCCATACATACATCCACTATCTCTATCCGTCCATCCACTACCTCCATCCATCTATCCATTGCCTCCATTCATACAGCCATTACCTCTATCCCTCCACTCACTAAATTTATCCCTCCATCTACTATCGGTCTATCCACTAGCTCTATCCATCCATCCTCAACACGTGGAACCAAGTAAGCGCAACATCTCCCACGTTTCACCCTCAAAAGCTTAGGACGCAATTGGGGGTGCGGTTTAGGCCAGGCAATATCCAGCCCGATCCTCCACCACGCCACACTCTCGTAAAAATGTCGAGAGGCAAAGGGATGCGGGCCAAAGCTGATCAAACCCACGCCACTGCCCTATTGGAGTGGAAGGGGATTATTCACGCGGATAGGAAGGAGGCACTGAAAGCGTGGAGGAAAAGGGATAGGGTTTATGCATGGGGTGACAGGAAAAGGGAGAGGGATTATGCACGGGGTGACAGGAAAAGGGAGAGGGATTTCGTCCGGGGTTATAAGAAAAGGAAAGGGATTATGTATGGGGTGATAGGAAAAGGGAGTGAGATTATGCATGGGATGACAGGAAAAAGGAGAGGACTTATGCATGGAGTTACAGGAAAAGGGAGAGGGATTTCGTACGGGGTCATAAGAAAAGGGGAGGGATTATGTATGGGTTGACAGGAAAAGGGAGAGGGATTATATACGGGTTGATAAGAAAAGTGAGAGGGATTATGAATAGGGTGACTGGGAAAAAGGGAGAGACAATGAGAGCTGTGAGCATATAAGAGAGGATCATATATCAAGTGACGGGGTGCAAGGGTATGTGAGAAGGTGGGGAGGGTGAGAAGGGTATCCAAAAGAAGAAGAATTATGTGTGGGGTGATTCGGGGTGAGACTGAAAGGGAGAGGGACATTAAATGGTGAGAGGGAAGAGGAAGGGGTTTCGTGGAGTGTGATGGTGACAGAGAGAAGTGATTAAGGAGTGAGAGTGACACGGAGGGGTGATAGAACGTGATGGTAACTTCTGTGGGAAAAGAGGGAATGAAAGGTGAGAGGAAAAAAGAGTGGGGCTGTGTGGCGTGATGAGGTGAGAGAAGACGGGCATTGTATATGGTGATGAGGTGAGAAGACGGGCATTGTATATGGTGATGAGGTGAGCGGGAGAGAAAGGGAGAAAAGGGTACTGTGTATGGTGATGAGGTAAGAGAGTGAGGAGAGAAGGAGACTGTGTGGGGCATTCGGTGTGAAGGGAAACTGAGAGGAGCGAGGAAAGGTTAAAGGACAGTGAAGGGAATGACAAGGTGATAATGGAGGGAGACACTGAGGGATAACGAAGAAGTTTTTTTGTTTTTGTTTTTAATTTGTGATGGGGCTAATGGACGACTTTACCGTATGAGAAATCAGGGCGGCACTTCACACACTAACAGTTCACGGTGACCATACCATGCAAAGAACAGGAATGGGATAGAGGGGTCTCGGTATAAAAATAAATAAATAAATAACCTGCAGAGGCAGAGGAATCTGCTTGTGTCTAAAAACAGTATTATACAGAAAGTGTGTCTCTCCTTATCTACCTTAAGGATCAGAACTCACGTGTCCAATAAAATAAGTAAAACGAAAAGCTATGAGAAAAGCATAACCAGAAAGGAATGGAATGAATTAGGTTAGGTACAACGCAGAGGGATAGAATGAGAATTTAAGTAAAGTGAATAAACGAAATTACGCTATGATCATCACAGTTAAAATGCAGAGGAGGATATGGGCAGACCACACCTGTCGTATAGACAAAGGGTAACCAAGATGAAATTCGCCGATCTGATGGGACTGGCTGGAAGAAAACAAGAGCTAACTAAATGGCATGGAGAAATTTGGGAGCCGTTCGTCTTGCAGTGGACCGTCTTAGGCTGTTGATGAAATGGATAATGGTGATAAGAAGATGGAAGTGTTATGAAATGGGAGAGAAACTATGAAAGGATTAATGGAGACAGAGAAAGGAAAAGAAAGTCGAAGTAGGCTCACAGAGAAAGAGAGAGAGAGAGAGAGAGAGAATAATAATAATAATAATAATAATAATAATAATAATAATAATAATAATAATGAATGCAAGAGCACTGCAAACTATAAGTTATTTATCTACGGGACGACTAGAAGACACTAATCACTCCAAGATACTTACGCAACACCTCTCTCTCTCTCTCTCTCTCTCTCTCTCTCTCTCTCTCTCTCTCTCTCTCTCTCTCAACACCAAGCAACAGGGGCCATATTGAACTCAGTCCCCCCACCCTCCACCCTACCCCTCCGCCTCTCAGATCTCCCCCCTGTACAGTCCAATCTTCCTGGCCTTACGCGAAAAATATTATACTCTCTCTCTCTCTCTCTCTCCTCTCTCTCTCTCTCTCTCTCTCTCTCTCTCACACACACACACACACACACACACACACACACACACACACACACACACAAATCCAGATACATTTTTCGCATCCACAGCAGACCAGAAGTATTTATTCGCCTCACAACTTCACCCCCAAAAATCAGCCCTGGAAAAATCACAACAAATTAAAAGAAATATTAGAAAGAAAAACAGAGTGAAAATTCCCCCCCCCCCAAAAAAAAAAGGATAACCCAAACCGAAAAAAAATCATATATATATAAGGTTATTGTTGACTGAATGATAATACAGCATTTTATGTTCCAAAAATTCGTTTTTTTTTTTTTTAATTTCCATAAAAAGGTGAAAATGTTTAACCTAAATGCTGAGTAAAGAACGAATGCTAGTGGATTTGTTTTTGGTGTGGGGGGGGGAGAGAGAGAGAGAGAGAGAGAGAGAGAGAGAGAGAGAGAGTGTGTTTTGATATCCAGACAAAACTCATTCATCATCATCATCATCATCAGTCTTTGGCAGGCAACAGAATAACAAAGCTCCCTTCATGATTTCTCCACTCAGACGTATTGGTCATTAGCCTCATGTATCCCAGGTAGAAGAGATTAATCATTCCATTCCTCCATTCTGTAATCAGCCTCCCTCTCTCTCTCTCTCTCTCTCTCTCTCTCATTAACGTGCCTTGCCCAGGTGTACTTTTTAAATTATTACCGGGTGGTTTTATTTAACTCTGTAAGGGCCTTTAGTGTTCAGTGGCTTAATATGGGTTTAGTTTAAATCCTCGAGTCAGTAAAGCTTCCCGTAAGCTGGTTATATCACCTAAGTATAGTAAGAATAATTTAAGAAGGCCTCTTGAGTAGGGGATGAGGGTAACTGGTCTGATTCCCGATAGCTATACAATATCATCCAGTCTTAGCTTGGATAAATTAATTGAATCTATAGTGCTGAAACGGAGGAGACAGTTGTTGCATCTTTCACTATTTCGATTTTTCTCAGTCGAATAATATACCCGTACCGGTAATTTGCTTTTAGTCTTAATAAAATGCCTTAGTGTGTCCATATTATCAAATGGATTAACCGAGATAAAATTCTACCAGTAACCCTCTGACTGATCAATTTTACTCAAAGAAAATCATGACGTTTAAGTCACACACACACACACACACACACACACACACACACACACACACACACACACACACACACACACGCTCTCTCTAAGTGCATCCAGAGCAGCAAAATGGTTTTAATCCTCTGGAACTGATTGGCTTAATTTACATACTACTCTAACAGTCTAACTGCAACTAGACAATATAACTTTGCTCAGGAGGGCACCCTAGTATGACGGGGTTACTGATGGCTATATCTAAACCCTCCAGTTCAAAACATATCTCGTAAGCTAAATTATATCATCGTATAGTAACAATAATAGTTGAAAAAAGAAAAGACATCCTCTTGCTGAAAAGGTTAATGACTACGTCCTCTGCTTACGTTTGGACCTCCATGCCTGGAGGCTTTTCTCTAATCCCTCCACCTGATTCCAATATATCCTTCCCAAGCCTCTCTCACCACTCTTATCCCTTCTCCCATCGATGACATAATTTTACTTCCGGGGACTCTCGATAATTCTCCACAATTTTGGATGGCTGTATAGCAGTGATGGCGTTAAGGATATTTAACTCCCACTTCTACTGTAGAAGCTATCCCCAAGACGCATACAATTGTCTGCAGATAGAAACGGCAGAAAAAAAAAAAAAACGAGGTTCTCCTAGTGATTCTCCAGACGATTTTCATAATCTTACGAGGTTTTCTGAACTACAGGGCTATTCACTACTCTTAGGCCCCAGAAAAATTTTAATATTATCGTTATTAATAAACCGATTTATGTGAAATTTGGTACAACCTTTCTTCATCTCTTTACAATTTTTATCCACAGTTACATAAAGTGTTGAAAACTGTCTTCTTTATATGTTTAAACATTACAGAAAGCATTTTCGGTGTAAATTATCCTGTGGGATGGCTGCATTCTCCATAACAATGTTGCTCTGAGCTAATCAGATATGGTCCTAAAGCCAGGAAAACATTCATAAGTTAAGGAGAATTAAAACATGTAGTTGGTTATCAATTATGGGATTATCACTGCAGAAATGTGGCTGACCAACTGATACCTATTCATTACCGTGATGGTGGAAGAACAGGATTTCATCTCAGGAACATGTCTCATTAAGTTCAAATGTCGGCAAGTTTCTCAAAGGCAATATTATAATTGACACGGATTGAAGCCTGTAAGTATGGAGTTTTATTTAAATCTTTGTTAATTAATAATGGATATATTAGAGTTATTCTGAGGCCCAGAGTCATGTATTACCCAGTGGAAAGGGTTAGCGTTAATTAAAGCCTTCATTAGTCATTCCAGTAGGACAGGTTTTTCGTTAGTTGAATAAAACGTCTGATGGCCGTAAGTATTTCTCTCTCTCTCTCTCTCTCTCTCTAAAAGACGCCATCGTAATGAAGTGGTTAGCTTTCTCTACGATAACGATTTTGCAATTACATTCTTGCCACCTACTGGTCGTTATTCACCGCACGAAAGACCTCTCGTAGTGAAGTGATAAAAATTGTCAATAGCTCGTTAACTGCAATGACCAGGTTTCTAATTTACTCTTGTTACCTCGAATACTTTAATTAGCTCAGGAAAAGCTCCCTTAGTGAAGGAGTTGAGCTCATGTTTAGCTCTTTTTCTTCGAGGACATTAGTTTTCACCTAGCCAGCGAGAAGGTATTTAATTCAGCCCTGGAGACGCTCCTCCTAGTAAACAGGAAACTGAAGGCTATATAAAACCTATCCAGTGAGACGTCTCTCCAGAGATGAATTAGAGTCGAGATCTAAAACAAACAAACAAAAAGCGCATGGTACTGCAGAGGTCATGGGATTAGTTAGGCTTCCGAGCCCGAATAAAAAAAAAATACGATCAGTTCCTGTCGACCGTATGATTTATTTTTGCAGAAAGGACCCGGAGGAGAGTCCAGACACGTCCCATGTCTCATAGTCTTCTGCAAGGAATGAATGAATGAATGCACGAAGGAACGAATGAATGCATAACAAAACGGTATCAAAGTTACGAGATTTTGCCGTATATTTGTTCGTGTCTAAGCACCAGGTTTCTAATATATAACTTAGAAAAGGAAGCAACTGATTATCCTACAAAGGGTGTCTAAAGTCTCTAGTTAAATCAAATCATGGTACCTTATCTGTAATAGGCAAATAGATACTTTGGGGCACCCTATGTTGCGTTCTTTTCAGAATGGCATTTTATTATTCATGTCGGTACCCTAGCCCACCATTTCATTCCTAATCTTTGCCTGATTTCATAAACCAACCTCTTCCCATGACTAATCCGTGAATACAAGTGTGTTAATCTTGACTAATCCGTGAATGTGTGTTAATCTTAACGGTGGCCTTATAAATCCTCTCAATCGGCGTGCTGCTAGTATTTTAGCTACTCTCCCCAGAAGCTAAGGAGTCTCTTCTCATTCTTCACCTGATCATATAAACCAGTTTTCTGCCCCCTTCATTTCTTTAAATGAGATTATGTGCTTACATCATCCCTACAGGTGCACTACTCGAGATGTCGATACGGCTTTCAATTGTGAGGAATAAAACTGTATGGAAGAGGTGTTCCAAAACCCCTAAATCCACTCAGAATACGACCCAAATGCCCACAAACCCCAGTGGCGGATCCAGACGGGAAGGGGTCCAAGGGTCCAGGTACCCCATTTTTTTAGATGATACATTTTAGGCAGCCAGAGGGGGGGGGGAGCATTGCCTCTTGTTAGTACAGACACTTAACAGCATAAGGAAACACAATTGCAGTACTTAAAGGAATGAGCAATGCATGTTTTCCAGTACATTCTTGTATTAGACTCGACTGATGAATCCTTCTGATCAGTGGGTAATGAAACACTGGGCTTGGATTCACTAACAATTTTACGATCAACTCCGTGTCGTAAATAAAATTAGTTTTTGCAAGAAAGATAAGGAGAGAGCAGATCTTAATGTTCAAGGCCCATGACTGCAGCCCCGCCCTCCCCCCTTATGGTAAAAGCTGATGCGTCCACAATTCCACTGCTATTTTTGCCGCACCCACAGGGGTGGCCAAATACAGTGCTTATTCCTATCTGTGTCAATCCCTCCGGCCCTCCCTCCCTCACGTACTTATACATTGAGTTCATGTCCTTTCTTGAAGAAGAATGAGGTCTAGACATCATGGGAGATGTGTTAAGAAAACAAAATTTTGAGCAATGGCTGAGCTCTCCCCGAGTAAGGATTCAGGCAGGGTGGGACCCCCAAGGGCCGCTCCTCACCAGGGCGGTGACTCCTGGGTGTACCACCCACCATTGGGCATGGCCGTTTTTTTTTTTCTTTCCTTAAGAGCACAAATTTTTGCGAGCGTCACGCACGCCAGGTTATTAACATGGTGTGGCCCCTGAGGGCGGCCTCCTATGATCTCAGCCAAAGTTGTTATGCACAGCCAAAGTTTTCAAACAAAAAACATGAACTTTTGCATACTGATAGATGTTTACCCTGGCCCCGTTTTGGGGAGGGTGACGCTAATGAAGGTGCCCCTCTGGAGAGGAGGCGGCCACCTGGGGTCCCGCCAAAGCCACTATGCACCACCATATTTTTAACCTAGCAACACGGAATTTTGTTTATAAGTTGGCGTTTACTCCAGCCATGTTTCATGCTTTGTAGGACTCCTAAAGAACATCCCCCATGAGGGGGAGGGAGGGGGGAGGCCAGAGCCTAGTCTTTTACTTAAAGGCATGAAATTTTGCATAATGGTAGATATTTACTGGGGCCATGCCTTAAGTACGTGTAAGGTGAGATCCCCCTTAAGCCATCCATTCCACCGGGGGGGGGGGAGGGCATACGGTCTCCGAGGGGTCCTGGCCAAAGCCTTTTTGTCCGGTCATGGTTTTTAACCAAACGTATTTCTGCATACTGGTTTACGTTCATTCTGGCCACGGTTTTAGGTAGGGTGGGGCCCCCGACGGCCATTCCTCAAGGAGGGGGAACTGCCTTCAGATGGAACATCATAGTATTTACACAGGCACACAATTTTGCTCAGTAGTAGTCCCTCACCCGGACCAGAATTTATAGAAGGAGGAATCCCCGGGGTTCTCCCCTCCGCCTCCCTCGACAACATTATTTTTTCCCCTACAATATTGCAGCGATGGGTGCTGTTATCAAAGGTATTTTTTGTCTTGTTCACATGATTTCACGAACTAAATTTTGGTCATGATCAGTGAATAAATACGTGCTTTAATCCTACTAATGGCCCTATAAATCCTCCCTACCGGTGCACTTGTGAAATATATTGCGAATGTTATTCTTTTCCTCTCTCATCTTGGTGGCCAGTGCATAAATAAATTGATGAACATGTACCTGTATCAGCATATGAGTAAACAGGTATGGCTATCAGCATAATGGTTAAATAAGGGGGTAAATCAGCATAAATGGGATAATAAGTGAATATAAATCAGAATAAATGTGCCAATAAGTGGGTATACCAGCATATGTGGGTAAATAGGATACATATGCATAAAACACAAGTGGATATATCAACATAAATTAGTAAATAAGTGGGTCTATAAGCATACGTGTGAAAAAATAAGTGGGACTATAAGCATGTGTAAATATTGGGTAGGTTATCATAAATGAGTAAGGTGGGTGTATCAGCAAAAGCAGGAAAATAAGTGGACATAATGTAAATAGTTAAATACGTAGGTGTACTGTAAGTGGGTATGTAAATGAATATACGTGGATGAATAAGTGAGAACATCAATAAAAACGAGTAAATGAGTAAATGACCATATGTGGGTCAATATGTGATAAATAAGGATAGTGAACTTCTATATTTAGCACGGCAACACCCCTTTACGAGAGAGAGAGAGAGAGAGAGAGAGGGGCGACGATGCTGCTGTCTGGTGGCGCTACTGGGAAACTGAAGGGATGGTGACTCTCTCTCTCTCTCTCTCTCTCTCATTTGCTTATCTTTCTTTTCTATTTTTGTCCGCGTTCTCATTTGCTTTATCTCGCGACTTAATTTCCCATCAAAATTCTTCTCCCTCTTCCTCTCTCTCCCACTCCCCCCCTTGTCTCTCTCTCTCTCTCTCTCTCTCTCTCTATCTATCTATCTCTCTCTCTCTCTCATTTCCTTATCTTTCTGTTAGCTTCTGTTTTCTCGTCTGTCTTCTCTGGCGACTTAATTTCTCACCAAAATCTCTCTCTCTCTCTCTCTCTCTCTCTCTCTCTCTCTCTCTCTCTCACACACACACACACACACACACACACACACACACACACATTTGCATATCATTTCTGTTATTGTTTTTTTATCTCAGTCTTCTCGTCTGTTTTCTCTGGCGATTTAATTTCTCATCAAACCTCTCTTTCCCTCTCTCCCCCCCTCTCTCTCTCTCTCTCTCCCTCTCCCTCTCTCTCTCTCATTTGCATAACGCTTGTCGCTTTTTCTGCCCGCCTTCCTGTTTAAAATTCCTTCACAGTCATTCACTTAATTTTCTCCCCTTCTCTCCTCTCTCCATTCTCTTTCTCTTCTCCTTTCCCTCTTTCGTTTTTCTCTCCTCTCCATTACTTTCCTCCCTATCTGATTTACATTTTCTTCACCTTTTTCCTCCTCACTTTAATAAACATCACACACACACACACACACATAAACAAACACGAACTCACACACGTAATACTCTCTCTCTCTCTCTCTCTCTCTCTCTCTCTCTCTCTCTCTTCCCTTCACCTATCAACTTACCCTTTTTGTTCCTGCCACTGTCAATTCAATTTCCCTCCCCTCTCATCCTTCCTCCTCGCCTCTTTCACCTTTATTGAAGTCCTGCTTCCTCTTCACTTACTCTTTTCTCCTTTATTTTAGTTTCTCTTGCGTACATTCTTTCTATGCCCCTTTCACTGACCTCTTCTTACTTTTTATAATACCTCTCTCTCTCTCTCTCTCTCTCTCTCTCTCTCTCTCTCTCTCTCTCTCTCTCTCTTCTGCACTTTTTTTTTTCCTTTCCATTTCCTTGATCATCAACCGTACGTTCTTCATTTATCCCAGGTTAACACCTTGTCTATTGTGACGTCTTTTTCATTTTATTCTTGCTAATTCCTGATGATTTACTTAGCCCGTTTTATTCATTTTGGGGACAAGAGGAGTTAAGTATAGCCTTCTGTAAGCTCATTTCTACTCGGGTACCCTGCTAACCTGACTAAATTCCCTCGATGGCAGCAAAAGTAGAAATAAGTACAGGGACTGATCGGGTTGACTCAGTATCCCCTACATCCATTTTACTTCTCTTTCTTAGTTCGCATTTCCTCTTCCTTCCCTTCCTTTACTCTTTATATCCTCCAGCTGTTTCTTCTCCTTTATCCCTCTGAGGACGGGTGCCTAAATCAGATGAATCAAATCGTCTGGAAGTTACTAGAATAACATTTCAGCGTAAAAGAGACTGATATTTAACCACTCCTCTCACCTAAGCATCTCCTACTTCCTCGTCACCTCTCCTGTACAATACATCTTCATCCCCCCTTTATCTCCATCTGACTCTCATCCCTTCTCCCTCTTTTCTCCTCTCCTCTCCTCTCGATCCCTTCTCCCACTCTTTCCATTGAACTCCTTCCCTCTTCTTCCTTCCTTTCTTGTATTTTCTGTCCTACTTCTCGCTTCATTTCTCCCATTCTTTTATTCCCCGGCCATGTGCAGCGCTCCCACCTTTCTCTCACTCTCCTCTTTTACCCTCTCTCACCCTTCAGTCCAGGAATTTCTTTTATCAACTTTTGTTTTGTCTATTTTTAACAGTCTCACCCCACTCGACTCTGATTTCCCTCCTCGTCCCTTCAACCTCACCTGACCCCCCTCTCTCTCTCTCTCTCTCTCTCTCTCTCTCTCTCTCTCTCTCTCTCTCTCACCGTTCCCTCCCATCACCTGACAACCCGGTAACTCCATTAGAGCGTGAAGTTAGAGCAACTCTGCCGGCACTGTCATTGTTCAGTCCACGAAGCGCTCTATTTGCACACGCCAGTACGCTGAGGGCACAGAGGACGCTGCAGGGTAGGACAGAGCCGGGTAGGGCAAGGCAAGATAGGGCATGAAAGGGTAGGGTAGGACCAAGTAGGGTAGTGGGCGGCAGGGTAAGACCGTAGGGAAGTAGTGCACGACAGACTAGAGAGGTAGAAGCTGGGTAACAAACAGAGCAAAGTAGGGCAGAATAGGGCAGCGCATGACGGTGAAGGATAACAGTGTAGGATGCGGCAGAACTGTTAAGGAAGGGTCAGGGCAGGAAAGGGCACAGTGATGGAGGTAGAGAGACGGATACACAAACCTGTACCATATACTTTAACAACACAAATGGACGGATGATATAGGGTGTAATGCAGAAAGAGAGAGGTACGTACACACACACACACACACACACAGATTCTTCCAGCGAGTGAATGAGGCAGTGGCAATGATCAAGGCTAATATAAAATCATACAGGGTTGCTGACACACCGAGATCCATATTCCCGTGGGGTCAGAGGCATCCTCCTTGGTTATTCATTTTTAGTACTATACATTTACTTGTATATTATCTCCTGCGTTACTGCTTCGATCGGATGATGTATTTTATTTTTTCTCTTGTTTTCTCCAGACGAATTATATATAGCCATAATTATACCCTTCACTATTAGGGTGCTCTCCTGAGCTTAATACAACAGTCTGATATCAGCAAGAATAAAATACAAAATACGTCTTTTGAACTGAAGGAAACAACATCGACATATTATGTACATCACTCAGGCGAATACTTAGATGCCATGTCCAGACAGGCATTACTAAGAAAGGGGTACAGGAGAGTCTCCAAAATTGACAAGAATATAGGATTGAGACGCTGATTATTTTTCTCTGATGCTTTTTACTTAAGTGTAATGACTCATTATGAAGATAGGTGCTGTAGGAAAACTGGCAAGATAGAAGTTACAGGTGGAATGAAATAATAAAATGCCTGCTATGCCACCTTGAATACAACCTGACATTATGGCCAACTGCAGATGAGGTTACTTCGGCGAGTGAGGCCCAGCAGGCAAAGGGTTAAACGCGGGCAGGGGATGAAGGGCGAACTGACGTAAGCCCATCAATATCTCAAGGGTCAGGGGTGGGGGTGAAGAGCCACTCGGAAATCAACATCAATATCCTCATCAATAATCAGGGGCAGATAGTGACAGCAGGCAGGGGGTGGATCGCATTCTGTTATTCACTTTTCTCATTATTCCCTCTTATTATTCTCTCTTTCTCGTCTGATTTCTCATTACTCTCTCTCTCTCTCTCTCTCTCTCTCTCTCTCCCCGTGTTCATTCTTAACCGCACAAGGTCAATTACCACGTGTTTGCAATAGTTCTTCCCATTTACTCGCTTCCTCATTCTGCTTTCCCTCCTCCTCACCCTCTTCCCCCACCTGACATTTCTCCTGTGGCCCACTTACCTCTTCCCCTCCCCTCTCCTCCATTTGTTCTCCACTCCCCTCGCTTGCCACCTTCCCTTCTCTTCCCCTCTCTTCTTTTACCTCTCAGTTTCCTTGCTCTTCCCCTTCCCCCTCCAACCTTCCCTTCTTCCGTTTACCCCTTTCACCCCTTCCCTTCTCCCTTCCGCTCTTCCTTCTTCCCCTCTTCCTTCCCCGTTCCCCTCTCCTCTCTTAACTTACCACTCCCTTCTTACCTCACTCTGCCTCCATCCCTCCTATCTTTCCTTGCTGGTTCTCTTTCCCATTTCTCTCTTCCCTTCCCCTGGCCCCCCTTACTTTGCCCCCTCCCTCCCCTTGCCCTTTCTCCCTTTTTATCCCTTCCTCTTCCCTCCTTTTATTTTGACACTCATTTTCCTTGTGTTTCCTCCTCCTTCCTTACTACTTTCGTTCCCCTCTTGCCATTTACACTTCCCTTCCCTCTCTTCTCTTTGTCCCTCGCCTTACCCTTCCTTTCTTCGAATCTTTTCCTCACATTTCTTCCCCTGCTCCCTTCTCTTCCCTTCTTCCTTCCCTTCCCTATTATCTCTTTCCTCGTCCCCTTCCCCTCCTCTCTTTGCTTGTTCCTATTCTTCTACTCTCGACTCTTCCTAACTCCTCCCCTTTTCCTCTCTCCAACCCTTGCCTTCTCATTTATTGTCCCTTCCCTCCCTTCTTTTTATCTACCTCCTTCCGTTCCCCATCTTCCCTTCCTCCCTGACCTCCTCCCCCTCTCCCCTTACCTCATTCCATCCTCCCTCTTATCATCGCTACTCACCTTCCATTTTTTCCCTGTCTTCCTCCTCCTTCTTCCATCATTCTCCCCCCGCCCCCTTTCCCCCTTCCTCCCTCCTGCTGTCTCTTCCTCTCCCCTTTAGGTCTCCTCGGTTCTCCATTCCTCCTCCCTCTATCCCCACCCCTCACGGTCCCTCCTTCAGTATATTTCTCTCCTCTACTTCACTCCCATTTTCTCGTCTTTTTCTTCCACTTCTTAGTTTCTCTTCTACGTTCCCTTTCCTCTTCCCTTATTGACTTTCCTTTAAACTTTTTCCTGACCCAAATTTATGCTCTTAACTTCACTCCCTCAGCTGAACTTTTCCTTCAGCTGCTTCATATTTTTCCCTCTTCCTTTTTCACATGTCTGTCTGTCCGTCTCTCTCTCTGCTAAATATGGCCGTTTCCTCAAGGTGCTGGACGTGTAAGTGACGTATATTGTTCACGTATCGCCGCCAGTCCCCGAACGTCAACGCCACGTCGTTCTACTCACACACACACACACACACACACACACACACACACACACACATCATACTACTACTACTACTACTACTACTATTACTGCTACTACTACTACTACTACTACTACTACTAACTACTACTACTACTGTTATTATTACTACTACTGCTACTATTACTACTACTACTTCTACAACAACAACAACTACTACTACTATTGCTGTTACTATTACTACTACTAAACACACACACATCATACTATTGCTATTAAACTCACACACACACACACACACACACACACACACACACACACGACATTATTACAAACCTTAACATCACATCACTACACTACACACCCGCACATTATTGCACAACATGACTTTACACACTGCCTCAATATCACCCAACATGACACTATACAACAGCAGAACACATCAGCATACACCCTGCCAACCCCTTCTTGCATATACCTGAACTCATACACATCACTTCATACTCTGCTAACACCTCACCATACATCAGTCAACACGTCATTACAAACCTATAATTCATTCACTATAATCAGACAAATTTTCGTCCTTTAGCAGAGCGTTTCCCTTAACCAAATGACAGAATAAAACAATACTACAGCTCCACACCCTCTTCATCGCACTTGTTCGTGACTAGCATCGTAGTCTAGTGCTCATCTGTTGTTACGGCTCGGAAATCAAGATGGAGTGATGATAACTTTTCGCCTAGTTTAAGTGACTAAAGTATAGCTTAGGGTAGCATTTTAATCTTTACACATCCTGCCACAACTTCTTATACACGCACTATAAACGCCACACTACCCACACTGCCAGCACTACACTACACATTTCAACACTGCACCACACACATTACAAACACTGCACTACACACACTGCCAATGCCGTACTACACTGCAAACACCACCCTACCCCCGTTGAAAACTGCACCACACACTGCAAATACTGCACTACACACCTTTACCAAGACCCCACTCCACTGCCGCTGCACTTACATAAGATGACTGTTTATGGGTGGCGACACATTATTTCACACACCACTACACACACACTTTGTCATCAGCACACACACACACACACACACACACACACACACACACACACACACACACACATTCTTGATACTGGCATTGCTGTGAGCCACTTATATGATCATTCAGGTTAATACGTGATAAAAAGAGCAATGTAACGTAGAGTTTACCACCACTCACAGGATGAAGGCGTACTAACAAGGCTTACGATGAGTCTGAGTAACATCACAACTATCTAACTTATTTTCTTCACCAACGCTAGGTCGTCACGAACTTGTATTCCGCATGCTTTTCCACGCATCATGCACACCCCTAATCAGCATATAATCTCTCTCTCTCTATTAACCAATAATTTCCACGATAAAATTACCGGCGTTACCCCAACACTAACATGCATCAGGGCATTTTCAAGAGACTCCCTTCCCCCCTTTTTTTTTCTGTTTTTAATATGGTGATCAACTAAATTTTTCAGTCCTCTTGTGTCGGCTTCTACATTCACCCTTGGCGTGGATGGTCGGCGAAGGCAAGAATCATCCAGAGCAGCATTATTAGAACAGTTATCTTAGAATCCTTGGTAAACTCCATTCCTCCCTAAACACCCTTACCATGCTGGGGATTTTCGTTGATATGGAAAACATCAGTGGCAGAAGAGACCCTTAACTCCTTTTGCCCCAAATTTTGTTTATTCTTGCAACTCCCAGATGATATTACTAAGCCTAGGAAACCTTTGCAATTGCAGAGGTACAATACAGTCTTCATTAAACCCCTCCACTATAAACAAGCGCTCCTAAACTGAATATAAATGTCTGGTGATGTGCACGAATTAACTATAAAGAAGACGTCATCGTGCCGAAAGGGTTAAACTCATTTCTAGCACGTGACCACGCCATGAAATTC
Source organism: Coenobita brevimanus (assembly GCF_032717465.1). Lineage (NCBI taxonomy): Eukaryota > Metazoa > Arthropoda > Malacostraca > Decapoda > Coenobitidae > Coenobita > Coenobita brevimanus. The sequence continues at coordinate 1,071,184 of NC_137019.1, read as the reverse complement.
GTGCGGGAAAATGATAACTCGTTTACTGAATGTTTTCCTAAAGGGAGAAGCCACAAGAGGAAACGCAATAAAGGGCTTAACATGATAATCTGACGTGACCTTTAACCAACCAAACGCACACACACACACACACACACACACACACACACACACACACACACACACACACACACACTTTACACCTCTATTAACTCAAACAAAACGCACACATCTAGCCCACACTGTACGTACAACACTGACCTGTATACATAGGCATGCAGTGAATTGCTGTATAAATCCCCCAAAACAAAAATTAGGTACCTAGGCTGCTTAAATACACAAGCACTGAAGTACGCAGGCACCCGACGAAGCACCTACTTATGTACACAAGTTATCAAAACACAAACCGGTGCATGACCAGTTTTGGAACTTCTGTATCTGTACTCCAATATACATTTAATGTAAAAAAAAAAACTGCATGGGTACCACATATATATATATAGATAGATAGATAGATATAGATAGATAAATAGAGACAGACAGACAGATAGATGTAGATAGATAGATAGACAGATAGACAGATAGATGGATAGACAGCAGATAGATATACAGCAAAAACCACAAGAGAAATACCGCAGGATACCTACACAAAACCCCTACACAGCAAAACCGAAATGAACAGTAATATCGTTCAACTATATACTCGGGCAATAATTATTACGGAATTCTGTTACAATATTCCGATAAAAAACAGTATATTCCGTATACCGCATCACTTGGTTTCCAGTGGTATCGCTCCCTGTCGCTTTATTAATCATACTGAAAACATCCACTATAGTATTTTCTGTCCACGATTACACACACACACAAAGGGACGTAGCAAAGCCCACATTAACATTAACGTGGTGTACATAACCACTGGTGTACACGGTAAATACAACTTACATAAACAACATCCAGGCACCCCCTCATCTCACTCTTCCTCCCCCCCCCTCTCCAGCATCCAGACACCCTTCCTCCCCTCCTCACACACACACACACACACAGCCTCTAGGCACCTGAGACACTGTTTACATAAGGCATAAACACGGTATTCAGCGTATTCTTTGTCATGTAATGAAGTTTCCTACATAACATCTCTCTCTCCCTTTTCTCTGCTGCAATACCTCTTACGTTTCTAAATCACATTCGTTTTGGTATTTCAGTTTCTCGTTGTTCTACTTTGTTGTCAGTCAGTTCTCTCTCTCTCTCTCTCTCTCTCTCTCTCTTTCTCTCTCTCTCTCTCTTTCTCTCTCTCTCTTTCTCTCTCTCTCTCTCTCTCTCTCTCTCTCTCTCTCTCTCTCTCTGCCAGTGCCTGCCCCGTGTAAGAATTGATGTAGGCTCAGGGTTAAAGGGGAAGCGCCCATGACCCCTTGACACCACTGACTTTGCTTCCTCACTCTCTTTCACTCTCTTTAACTCTAACACTCTCACTCACTGGCTCTCACCTTGGCTTGTATGTGCATAGATTCTCTCTCACTTTCGTCCAAAGTCACAAATCATCCATAATTCCAGATTTTCACTAGTGCTCACCTCCCTCCCCACAGGCTCTCTCTCTCTCACTCACTCTCCCTCTCTCTCTCTCTGCATATATATATATATATATATATATATATAGAGAGAGAGAGAGAGAGAGAGAGAGAGAGAGAGAGTTATTTGAGCAACCAATCGTTTGTCTATCTGTCTGTCTGTCTCTCTCTCTCTCAAACAGCTGGAGGGTCAATTCCTGTCATCCAACTCTCTAATTCATTCTTGGCAAATTTACACAACTCTTGCACTCCTGTAGAGGCCTCCCTCTCCCTCTCTTATCCCCCCCCCCTTTCTCTCTCTCTTGGATAAAAATTGCGCTGCATTTTATTTTCAATATAGGAAAAAGATGAACTGCTAGAGGTGTAATCCCTAGAGAGAGAGAGAGAGAGAGAGAGAGAGAGTACTTATTCAACCCATCCGAGCCCTGAAATACGTGAGGCTCTGTAATCACAATTCCATGTACGCCATTGGAGTGGAGCGGGGATGTGAGAGGGGGGAGGGGGTGGAAGGGGAGTACACGGTGTGAGGTAGGGCAGAAAGTGAGTGAGGCACGAGGAAAGAGACTGAAAGCTATGGACGGAGTGAGATAGTGTGTGAGAGAGTGGGAGTGGGATGGGGGAAAGGGTGTGAGATGGGAAAGGGAATGTAATGAAAGTGAGGGAGAGAGGGGGACAGGGAGTGAGAAAGATTGAGATGGAGTAAGACAGGGGTACTGAGACAGGGCCAGAGGGAGTGAGAGGGGAGGAGGAGCGAGAGAGGAAGAGCGACAGGGTGGGCCTTCACTACCTCGGATATAATTATCTTAAATGGTGAAAAGTACCGTAAAACCCATATTCCACAGCACGGGAAGCGTAGGAACAGTGACTATATCCAATAATCTTCACCAGTGTAACATCCCCGCGTCTCATCCCATATACCGCACATCTCATTACGAAAAATGCAAACCGTGACGCCTATATGAGCGTGTTAGTCTCAGAGTTACTAGATCTAGGCCTCAAAGGAAATATTATACAAATGATAGCCAGGTCACTTTAAATTTTCTACAGGGCGGTCAATACTGCAAGTCGCAACTCCAACAACCAACTACAAAACCCTCTTATACTCGGCACCAAATCAAGATATAATAACGTCCAACACCGTTTCACCACCACAACAGAACATGCACACAAGCAGGTTGGACATTCGATCTTCATCAGGAGCAGCAAGAAGCAAGACCCTTCAGCAAATACTTATGGAATTAGCAAAACAGAATACAACAAACACAGGGAGAACACAGTAAAAACGCTGGCAAACAAATACACAGAGCCGAAAGCAATCTGGAAGTGAATACAGCGCTTACAAGGAAAACTGCGTCACCTCATCAAGTACTTATATAAGGAAGATTAAAAGATAGAGCGTGGTGGAGAGAACTTCCTTCGAATTCAGGAAGATTTGAATGTTAGTATTTGGGATATCACTCAAGGACAATACAAACTGAGACATAACCACATAACAGGAAATTATAAACTGGTTAGCCGCAAATAACAACAGAATTTCACAGCACCCCACTGTGAATTCGGACTGACTATCACGAACCCATCCACCCTCAGTTAAAACAACCGCAGCGGAAGTACGCAAACATATTAACAAAACTAAAAAATCCAACACAGGGAAGTAAAATACACAAGACACATAGTTGCTACTTATAATATAAAGAATTTAACTTCTTCCTCATCCTACACTATGTTACGCTAATCACTGGGATATTTCCATGGACGGTTCAATGAAGAAACGATCACAAACTAAACAATCGACCATGTCCCACAGAAAAACTGGCTCATCTCTTTTCTGGAGGTCGCAAGCAAAATCTTCGAGAGGACCAAAAACATGAGACTTAGGTGGCATCTTGAAGACAACAACATGCTATCAACCTGCTAATACGGTTTCCATAGAGGGAGAAACATCTCAACGATCGCGACAGTCACGGAAAAAAAAAAAAAAAACTATTTGCTGGACAAAAAGTAAACTGTACGGTTACCCAATGAAATATTAGTGAGGTCTTCGATAACGTCTGGAAAAGAGGTCTCCAAATACAAGCTGCTGCACCCAGGCCTTCCAGCAATCACAGAAAAACTACTCAGTAACTTCCTCGAAAAATGTACAGCAACAATTTTGGTTGGCTCATCAGCCTCACTAGCCTTCCCGTTGTTAAGCAGTGTTTCCCAGGACAGTGTTTTATCAACCACCTTGTATATCACATGTACGGCTGAAGTGCAGAGCCAGAGGGCACAGACATTTATTTTAGGCCAACATCGCCACCCGAGTCGTCCTATCAGGCGGTGCTATACGCGAACAGGACTCCATAATTCAAAGGGAGGCTTTCAGACAATAAATTCGAGAGAAAAAGCTGGAAAACATAAACAAATCGTACATAAATTAGCGCTAGTAGCATTAGCATGAAGGAAACCCGTTTATATACTGACAGAGGGGAACAATTTATCACGCTGCAGAAAAGCTACGGATTCTGGGCTACACATTAACATCCCACGGGAAGATAGCTTTGCATATAAATATCATATCAGAGAAATACGACCCTAATTATTGTCCTCAGAATATTCAGAAAAATATGACCCTAATTATTGTCCTCAGAATATTCAGAAAAATATGACCCTAATTATTGTCCTCAGAATATTCTGGCATTTCTCAAAGAAACTACAACTCAGTTTAGTAAATGCCATGATCCTCTCTGTTTTACCGTATATTATTCCTCCATAAAATACACACGGTCTTCCGGAAAAAATACAGAGACTTAAGAGAGTACAGTACAAAGCTCGGAGGTGTGTCAGGAAGCAAAGACATTCATACACCGAGAACACTGGGGAAAAACACTTGAGATTGCAAGTCAAACTAATTAGCCTTTGCTTAAGGAAATCAACAAGCAAGACCTGGGGAAAATTTCAAGATGACGAAAAGATACATTTTAACCACGTACAAAAACTTCACACAGACACAAACATATATCACAGCTGGTTCCCCTGACAACAAAGCACCGTGTGAACCTCCACTAATACATGGATATACCGACTAATCATCAGTGCTCGGCTTACACACACACACACACACACACACACACACACACACACACACACACACACACTTATACTCTATCACTATATTTAATTTTCACTCCACTTGCGTCTCGCATTGTCTAACCTGTTGTCTCTCTTCCTACTAAAAAAGGATAAAAAGAGAGAGAAGAAAGAGAGTGAGAGAGGGTAGCGAGGGTGAGTGATGTGAAAGAGGGTGGGACAGAAGAGGACGAAGATGATACAGGAGAGGAGGGAACGTAAGGGAGAAAGAGAAAAAGAGAAAGAAAATGAGGTAGGGGAAGAGGAGAGGAGAAAAGATCGACCATTAGGATAAGAGAGACATCGCTAGCTTAAGAGATGAAGGGGAAAAGAGAAGCAGAGAAGAGAAGAGGGTAGTGAAAGAGGAGAATGAGTATGAGAGGAGACCGCAGAAAAGGTCATGAAGTAAACAGGGAAGAAAGACAAGGAGAATGGGTGAAAATGGGTGTGGGTGATCTGCGAGGGAAGACGAAAAGATGTGAGGAGGGAAAAATGGGTAAGAGAGAAGGGAGAAAAGGAGAGAGTACAGTGGGGAGAAAGGAAGATGTGCGTATGTGTAAACGAGGGGTAGGAAGGAGAAGGAACGGGGCAGGACCGATATGGACGGGGTAGATGGAGAAAGGGGTTAGAAGAGAGGACACCGAGAAGGGATATGACTGGAGTAATGAGAGACGAGAAGACAAGATGCAGCATAATATTTACAAGAGAAATACACAAAATCTCTTAGGTTAGCCCCAGCACAGGATGACGCCTTTTGCACAATATTTTGTTATTGGCGTCTCCAGACGGAGTGAGCTGTGATGGTGGTGGGAGATGGGACAGGATGAGGTGAATAGGTACTCACCTTGTGCAGATGGGTGCTCTAAAAATAGTCAGTACGCGCGTGGCGATGATCATTTTCAAAAGTGTCTCCCAAAACAAAGTTAAACGAGAACATCAAAATGAAGAAAGTAAGCATGCGCCGTTCTTGTATCTCACTACGCAGGTAAAAACATAAGACGCTATCGTAAAGAAATATAAGAAAAGATATAATTAAATTAACATAAAAACTTATCAAGGTGCAATATGCAAAATAAATCGCCATGGAAGACTTGCTAAGGACACAAGCACTCGACCTTTAAAATTAATAAGTTAAACTGTACGAGTGATCAGTTTCTTGAGCTTCTGGGAAATCTTTGGCTTGAAGTTTGGTGCAAGTGGAAAAGTTGAGAATACTTCACCTCCTCTGCTCACCTGGATAATGATGTCCCCTGACTCTCTCTCTCTCTCTCTCTCTCTCTCTCTCTCTCTCTCTCTCTCTGTATATATGTTTATGTGTGCATGTGTGTGAGAAATATAGACAGACGGACACACGTTTAAATATAGAGAGAGAGAGAGAGAGAGAGAGAGAGAGAGAGAGACTCAGAATCCTAAATCACTCTCAAGATTGGCGTGGGTGGATGATATGAACCTGAAGTAAGCTGCAAAACCCGGCTTGGTCCGGATTTCAATGATCTTTTCCTGTCCCAGATTCACTAACCAACTCACTATCAAATTCCTCTCGTAACTCAGATTTCGATTTGCAAGAAGGACAAGAGACAAGGGAATTTTTTACAATTTCCTTTCATTGTCCTTATTGCATGAAGCAAAAATAAATAAAGACCTTGGAAAGATCATATTACATCTCTTGTAAAATCTCCTTCCAAGAGATTATGCTAAGCTGACTCCGTACCTTCTTTACCCCAGCACAATTATTGACTTTATGCACGGGTTTTATTCGCCCCTGTGCAGAATACAACTCTCATGTGTGAGGAGGCTCCCCACATACAGCTCTTCTCTATAGGGTGGAGTCAAAGGCTTTTCGTCTCATTAACTCTCCTCCTCTTACTGGCTCCCTTCAACCTCTGTCTCTTCGCCGCACTGTTGCATCTTTATCTCTTTTCTATCGCAACTTCAATGGTCACTGCTCCTCTGAACTGTCTGCTTGCATCCCTCCACCTCTACTACAGGCGCGTAGTACCCGTCTAGCGACAAACTCTCATCCCTTTTCCGTCCAACTCTCTAATGCAAGAGTAAACCGTTACTCCCACTCCTTCACTTACGCAACGGGTCAACTCTGGAATTGTCTCCCTCTGTCTGTAATTTCTTCTTCCTATGACTTCCAGTTTTTCAAATGCAGTGTGTCCAGGTATCTAGAAATGAACGGATCTTGAGTTTGGCTCTATGTTGTATTGTTTGTTTGTTTGTTTTTTCACGGAAGGAACGGTTTGCGGGCTCCTGGCCTTTGGTATCTTCTTCCTTGCATAAAGAAAACTAAGATTTTTTATTTTATTTTATGAGAAAGAAAAAGGGACATATAAAAGACTGTACACTCTTCTTGCCCTTGAAAGAAAAATAATCATCATAATTATAAAAGACAAGTGAAGGTAAATGCGGCGGTGAATCTGGTGCCTGATATGACCTGAAAGAACATTAATGATTCGAAAGACCCTAAAGTGACATGAATGAGCCTCAGTGTTTTAACACTCTCTCTCTCTCTCTCTCTCTCTCTCTCTCTCTCTCTCTCTCTCCATTCTCCTCATTTCTACCATGTTCTTCTACAGTAAAAATGCCAATTTAGCAGCCCCTCAGTACGACTTTCCTCTCACGGTAGGTCTAAATCAATCTTCCGTCTCTAACCTATGAACCACCTGGGTGTAATCTGATCTAACTGAAGCAACGGTGGCTTAAAGGATAGTATAACAATGCTTCCTAAAATGGAGGTCGCTCTTCACTTGGGGGATGAGGTGGATATGGGGTGGGAGAGTGTGAAACAAAAATCATGATTATTGTTTACAAAAGGTAATATAGAAACTCTGATTAGGCATTCGTTTACCCTTTCTCTGACTATCCTTGTCACACACAGCATTTAACACCAAAGCACAGCAGTCGCCTTAACCCCACTCTCTGTCCATCACATCCATCCTCTTCATGTCCTTCGCGTGTCACTGCTGCCTCCCTGACTCACGGCCCGTCCCCCACAACACCACCACCAGCCAATCTTCACTCATCCCACAGCTGTGTTAGATTACCTCGCTGTTCTCTGTGTGTGTTTTTGTCTGTTTTTCCTCTTATATTTTATTTAAGTATAACTGTAGCCAACTAGTGATGTGCTAGTACTCGGTTGTGGTGTTACAAAAAAGTTTGTGGATTTCTTTTTCTACACTTGATCAAAAGAAAAAAAATAAATGAATCTTTATAATACCACCATAAAAAAAACACGTGAAATCTGTCTGTCTATCCACCTATCTATCTAAGGGTGGCCAAACATCCGGCATTTTAGCTCCCTATCCCCTGTCCGGCAGCAACCTCTTGCCGGATGGTTATTGTCCTCCTTTTGGGAGTCTTGATTAGAAATTGCCCACTTTTCATCCTAAGTACTATGATCTTGTGCCTTAGTGACTCGAGTACATTTCAACAACAGAAACGAGTAATACATTTGTGTAAACTTAAATACAGTCATATATGGTCGGAGATAGGGCATATTATCGTAAACAGACATCCAGCATGATAAATACGCTACTGATGTGAACTCTGAATAAATGTAGCTGGTCCGGGCTCATTTTCAGGTTAAGTCAATTAATTCATTCGGGAAATTGAAATGTCATCCCAGTGAATGATCATTTGCATATAAATTTAGATTGTTACTCAATAATTATAATAATAATAATAATAAAAAACAGATTATTCGTGTAACAGACGTTCATTCTGAGATTATTAAGTAAAAAACAATCTCCTACAAAGTTACTGAAATAAAAAAAAATGACTACGAGAGTGTACACGGGTGAGATGGTTGGGAGGAGAGGGATAGGTACACAGAACGAGGTGTCACTGCGTGTAAGAGAGGGTTGTTGTGTGTCGTGGGAAGAGGAGTCATTACTATGCAGGAAGTGAGATGCCTGGAGGTCCTTTTGTCCAGGCAACACCTTACTGGGTGCGTCTTTAGCCAAGAGAGCTGGCACGGAAAACGTCCTCGTGTGTGTGTGTGTGTGTGTGTGTGTGTGTGTGTGTGTGTGTGTGTGTGTGTGTGTGTGTGTGTGTGTGTGTGTGTGTGTGTGTGTGTGTGTGTGTGTGTGTGTGTGGATAACGATCTTTCCAAATATATGCACTGGGACATAAGAACTTTTGAAATTTGAAAGGGTGGGGAGGATGTCAAAAAGTTTGGGACGCACAGATTTAAAATAATCTGATTGGACCCTTCAGCTTGATGACGAGTTTTCACCTTTTTTTCGGACTGACTCCAAACAAATTTACTCGGTTCAGGAAAAAGGTTCTCGGACTGAAGGAGTTAAAACTTACAATAACCCATTCAGCCTCGTGTTATATATTCTGTTTTAACTAAATCAAAACGACTATACTCTCCCCCCCACCCCCGATGAAGGGTTGAAAGGTTTTGAAGTGATCTAAGTGGACAGGAAATGGCTGACTAGACCGGAAGAGATGCGAAAAGCTTGACTGGACCTTAAGGATGGAAAATGATATGAAGGGATCTGAAGGATGGAAAATAACATGAAAGGACCTGGGCTGATATGACTGGGCCTGAATTCATGTGAAGGGCCTAAATGGGCCTGAAGTGACCAGGATGGGGCTAAAGTGGTCTGAAGTGACATGAAGTGACTGGCTCTGAAGGAAGGTGAGGCGTTAGAATGGAGATGATGTGGCGAGAAGTGACATGAACTGACTGGCCGCGAATGCAGGTGTTGTGCCTGAGTGGAGCTGGAGTGGCCTGAAATGCGTGCTGGCCTAATTTGTAGGTTAATTAGCTGAGGCAGGAAAATTATTAACCATTTGGACTCGCGTTCCGACGGGCATGTCGACATTACTCACGAGGGAGAGGCAGGGCGAATGAAAGCAGATACAGGCAGACATACTGGCTGATACGCAAATACAAACAGGCATACAGACAGACATGAACAGATATAAGCGTAGACAGGCATGCAGTACACAGACACATTTAACGAAACATTCTGTTGATAGTTCATTTCGCTCCATTCGTGATTTCTCTTTCCTCCCTTTCTAGATCTTACTTCACTCCTTTACTTTATTCCTTACTTTACTCCTTAGGCGAGATGATTAAATCAAGATGATCATGTGTACAGTATGTAGAAGGGTATATACAAACAGAAAGGCAGACAGAACGATCGATGAAAGCAAAGGCTGGTGGATGAACACAGATATATATGACAGAGCGAGAGAGAGAGAGAGAGAGAGAGAGAGAGAGAGAGAGAGAGAGAGAGAGAGAGAGAGAGAGAGAGAGAGAGAAATAACAGCAGAAGAGGGAAGGAAGAGAGAGTGAAGGCCTTCATTAAAACACCCCGTTACAATAAACAGCAATGGTGGCGGATCCGGGTAGGTGGAGGTGGAGGCGGGGAGGTTGTGAAATACCAGTGACCACCGGATAACTAAATTTGTGGTTCAGTCATCCACCGCAAACCGACATTTCCAACCTTGATGTTATGACCATTGGATCTCTCTCTCTCTCTCTCTCTCTCTCTGTGATGACCCGGAACTTAACGAGTAATAACAGAAGAGGGACCAGATATTACTATTTTTTTCTAAACACCATAAATAATACACATGTAAAACGCAATGGAGTTATGGTAGGCCAGTCGCTATGGGGCTGTGATGGCTCAGTGGTAACGCGTGCGCCTACTCTTCTGCAATACCCTATGCCTTGGTCGGATCCCACACATGGCGAACATTGAAAGCGGATGGTTGCAATACGTTCTTCCTATAGTTTAGATTAGCAGACGTTCTCTTCCTTTCTTCCTACCGATGACACATACATTTTGTCACACTTAAACACATTCATCAGAACACACTGACTGTTACTGGCCAACAGACTAATGTCATTCTAGACCTCACTCGATTCGTACTTGGCTAGCATGGGGAAGGATGAAGTCTGGTTATCATTTGCGCAGTTGAGGAAGTCTAGTCTGGCAGCAGACTATATTCTATACTAATTAATAAACAGAGTAGGATCCAAATATATTATGAAAACATTAAAGAAACAATAACTGTCAGCAGAACGCCCACTGAAATGGGCCACAAATCCTTTTAGCCCTCCCAGTTCTCAACTGCACTCCAAACACAAAATCGTGATTAATAGGATTAAGTTGCTTTCGACAGGATTGTGTGGCTGGGACCACTCCGTCCACTGCCAAGCTATAAAAAAAAAAAAAAAAAAGGTAACGACCTACTGCAATATGACTATAAAACATACATTTTTCATCCATCCACTTCTGTCAACCATCAGTTCTCTTCGAATCCATCAGCGTTCATATCACGTAATCTCACACACTCACATGACACATTCAACCAACCTGTTCCTGGCCTTCCAAATTTCCTCTTACCCTCAAATTCACTCACATAAATTACACATTTGTCACCTTCCCAGCCATACCCTTTCACTCCAAATGATCATATCAAACACACGCCGAGGCTTTCGTTGAGAGGTGGAGGGATGGGGAAGAGTGGGGACGAATGTAAACAAGATCACTGATATTTAGGATTTCGCAACCTTCTGATGCAGAATATGGCAAAGTATGTCAATATTAAAATAATTTGCTATCTCAAATGTGCTTTTTTTTTTATAGAAATGTCGGATGTAATGCTAAATCAATGAAAATCTTGTAAAGTTTGTTTCACCGCTTCTGTAACGTCAACTGTGGTGAACCTGAAAGTGACCCTCTCCCACACTCCCCTTTCTTACAGAAGTGACCAAAGACAATATTATTATGCACTGTGCACTCCGGTTTTTTAAAGGGCGAAAGAGAACCATTCAGATCTTAAGCCGGTATATAATCAATACGGGCAGTTTGCTCTGAAATAATTTGTGGTACTGTCATGTATTCCCAACCACTCTCCTTCTACTTGTGTACGCTCCTGAACTACATCGTCTACACTTACTGCTTTACTCTTTCATCATCAGATATCGTTACTTACGAATCTATATCATTTATCCGGTCTAACCTGTAAAACCAACACATACTGTAACGTACTCTTAGCTGCATAAAATCATCTGGCGTTAGCTGGAACAGAATATTAGAATCCACGACAGTTAATAGTACCAGTTTAACAGTCAGTCTTCTATAACTTACTCTAAGCTGAATTACATCGTCTGGCATATAGCTGGAGTGGTGCACTATTTTGTCTCTTAGCTAATTTGGTCTAAAACTTCAGTCTCTGCATCTTGTACGCTGACTTGGAACAGCAGCTTAACAGTAGAACATGGCGCCAGTCAAAAAGTGGTGCTAAGGAATGGAAGTAGAGCCGCAATATTGTCTTTGAATGTAGAGCTGCAGTACTGTCTATGAATGTACAGCCGTAGTATTGTCTTAATCTGCTACTGAGCTTCAAGAAATAAGCTGCAAAAGGACGAAAAATTCCACCAAGTTAAAGTGGACGAACTATGGAGTTGTCCCTACCACGAGAGATTTGATAACGCCATTTCTACTACTCTTTCTCTCCTTTTTTCGAACCTCACAACGAACCCGAATCTCTGTGCCGTATTATATGTGGCACGAGAGGTTTCGTAGTATCTCTCCCTTAGCGATTTATTTTCCTAATTATACCATGGCCCTTTCAGTCCAGTGACGTTTTATTTCTCCATTCATTCTTGTAGCCTCCATGCGAGATTAATTTAATGATGGAGAGACCTCATGAAGTGAAAGGGTTAATCAAGGTTATAAACCACTTCTCTTGTTTGAACAGTCCCGTCTTAGCTGAAAAAAAAAAAAAAATCATCGTATGTTATTTATATCATTTTAATATCGGCGTAGGATACACCAGTCACGAGCAAGGGGATACTGAGGTGTAATGTGCAGAATAAATCGCTAAGGAAGAGGTGTTACGACAACTTTAAAGCAACTTAGATTATCTTCAATGGTGATGATGGCGGATCCAGGCAGGCGGAGGGAGGGAGGGGGGTGTTGTGACATACCTGTGACCTCTGGATAAACAAATCTGCAGTTTGATCATCCACCGCAAACCGACATTACCAACGCTGCATGTTAGAGTTACTGGATATTCTCTCTCTCTCTCTCTCTCTCTCTCTCTCTCTCTCTCTCTCTCTCTCTCTCTCTCATATTACATTTTCTTATGCCCTAAACTCTGTCCGTCTGTCTGTCTGTCTCGTTATGCTTCTCAATCACAGTTTTCTGACGCCTTAAATTCTCTCTCTCTCTGACCCAGATATTAAAAGTCAATAAAGAGAATGGAGGCATACAGGACGAGTTTCAAGCATTAATTTGGTAGGTAATATTTCTGTACACAATAAAAAAATTAACAATGAATAAATAATGGAGGAGATGATGTGGTAGTGATCGTCATTTTCAGTTATATTATTAAATGGAAATAAAAAAAATAATGTTCTTACTTATCCATAAAATTCAATGCATTACATCGAGCTCCAGTGACCTATATATATTTTTTTTAACAGCATGTGGAGAGAGAGAGAGAGAGAGAGAGAGAGAGAGAGAGTCTTAATGAGAGTTTAAAGTCACCAGAGAAAACAAACAACTGGTGAGGAAAATATGAGATTTCGTGAGAGCGAGGACAGGAAAGGGAACCAAAACTGCATAAATCAGAACTGCACCTTCGATCATCATCATCATCACCATCTCATTAACCTTTTCACTTCAGTTATTTCTCGCGCACCATTCTGTATTTACTATTATGCGATTTTATTCAGCAAGGGTATTTATGAAGGCCATATCTCCATCCCCCATTCCGAGATGTCTCACTTTATGTTAAATTAAATCATATGAAGGAAATATGAACAAAACAAGAAAAAAGTCGCTGCACCGAAGCCAACACAAGGGGTGGAAGGGATCATGAAAGAATAACATGCAGGCACAAAGTAGCACCAGAAACAGTGTCTAATGAAACAGGGTACACGTCTCTTAATTCTTCATGTAGGCTTTCGAAATTCTCAGCTCCACTTCACAGGCTTTACGATCTACACATAATTATGGGTTTTATAATGCCTGCAGGAGAGAAAATTCCACCGACAGCATAATTAAAAGGGAGGTAAAACTCCTGTCACGTGCGCCTCCACACATACTGCATACTCTTATTTCCATCATTCGTCAGTTTTTTGCTTCCTCACGTCAATACCTCGTTTAATCACGTATTCAATTACCACATCTATTCACCCTTTTTTCTCAGCCTTCCACACCGCCTCCTGCCTTCAAATTCATTCATATATATACCCTTGTCATAACACAGTTCACGTCATCTAAGTATAATCTCTTCTCCTCTTGGATATACAAACTTCCTTTTTCCTCGTCTTTCATTAATTTCCATCGTTAATCGTTCTATTCAACCTATACACCCCTCAAACAACCCCATTTATACTGCCCTCATTCTTGATTTATTGATACCCACGCGATTCCAAAGTGTCACACCCATACGTAAATGTGGACACTAAAACGAGTACAGCAACATACAGCCCTCATGCAACCTCGTACTAGAACCTCTTTTTGGCATCTGGGTTTTCATAGCACCCTCCACTTTACTTCCCTGCTCTCCATATCCTTTACACACTTATCTCTCGTTTCATTTTCTGAATCAAGGTACTTAATTCTCTCTCTCTCTCTCTTTACAGCGTGAGTCAACATCTCTAAATTTATCACTTTGTTCTTATCTACGTTTTCTTTTCATCCTCGCCGCTCACACGCTTTCCCAGAACTCTGAATCAGTCCAAAAATACTCCATTCATTATTAACAAGCAACACAGCATCACCTGCATACATCAGATTTGAAAGTTCTGCCTTTTAAACATTCATCAACGGCTTTTCCTTTGTCTCCATAACTCACACTTTGACTTTTCTCGTAATGACACACCCACACACCCACACCCACACACCCACACACAGGACAACCATGAGGACATCACACAGCCGTCTCACTGCAGTATTATCCCTAGCTCGGTCATTACCTACTCTTACCAAAACTTCACATCCATCATAAAAACTCTACAGCATTCAAGAACCTTTCTCTACACCGGACAGACTTGACACCCTCCATAATCTCTCTCTGCTTATTGCCCTTTTTTTTCTTCCATATCAATTAATGCCACATATTCCCACATGTTTTCTGCCCAGTCTTGCTGCATATATTTGACCTATACGTCCCCCAAGGAGAATAACCCTGTTCATCCCTCATAGGATATTTTGACACCTGTCTTGTTATTGTCATTCCAAATAGCTTACTCACAACATTCTGCACACTTATTCAACGATCAGTTTTGCACTCACTTCGGTCTCCGTTAATTATCATCCGCCTTTAGCAAGGTGAGGCGATACAGTTTTTGTCGGTGTGTGTCTGTGTATGTATCTGCTGGCAAAGTATCTCGAAAAGTTGTGGACGAATTCACCACGCCTTCAGGAAATAGCAACTACAGTAGGTGGGTTGCAGAAGCCTATTACTTTTGGTGTAGATTTGATTAAAGACGACCGAATGCCAGCCGCCATATATTTTTTAATATGGATTGGCGTTTGTGAACCGCGGTGACTGAATTCCTTTGAGTTTCGCGAATTTTCTTCTGATTTTGTTTGTAGGTAGTTTGTACCTACAATATATTTTGGCAGGCGATTAGCATTCGGCCCCTGAATGCTTTTGTTTCATTTTGTACATCATTCTTCACTTTAATCACACACATTCTCGAGAGCTGCATTCATTTTTTTTTTAATAACGTAGCGACATCATCCAGCACATACATGTTCACCATCACTCTCCTTTTGTCATTCGTATTCATATTTTTTTTTTTTAAATAGTATTTTCAACGATATAGTATTTCGCTCCCCCCCCCCTTTTTGGCATTCTTTCAATTTCATTCCTTTTCTTTTTCACATTCATTTCTACATTTTAGCACCTTTCCAAGACAGCTTCCTGCATTATAAGAACTTTGCACGCATTTTTCTTTCGAATTCTTTTCATATCTCTTTTTTTTTTCTTTCTTTCTTTAAAGCCATTCTTTCCTCCAGCCGAATTCTATTCTTGCATCGACCCCATCCACTTCTTTTCTCTTTCACATATCTTTCTGCTTCCACATCCCACTACGCCGTTCCTGTCTTATAAGCTGGCACCCTTACTATACAACAAACGCTCGTAGCATTCATAACCATATATTCCCGGTACGCTCTCCACAGATTTTCTAATTCCATCTGTTTCCACATCATACAAACTAATTTTTCTTATATCATTTGCTCCTAACAATCTGCTACGACTTTGTATTTAGTTTTTCTTCTCACTTTTAATTCCTTTGAAGATTTTTTAAAATCTCCATCTCACCTTATCCTTGCGCATTACGATCACCCCATCATACATTTCTCCTTACCGTCCTATTACAACTCCCAAAGTCATAACACAAGGCATCATTCCCTCTACAGGCAAATTACCTCTACGGCTTCTATTAACACTCACTGTTAATTCTCTGTACCCAGTAAACGTATGTACATATTTTGTGTTTACCGTATCACCTGCTTTCGCACAAATTCTTTTCTGATG
>NC_137019.1:867500-1050000 GCF_032717465.1 Coenobita brevimanus | reverse complement strand
GCCATAGTTTGATGTGATTAGCCTACATCCCATATTTCCGAGTGCTGTCAGCGATGATCCAGAAAGGTCAGCCATGTTCTGCCTTCGTTATATAGTTCAAAGACTTGTAGAAAAAAACAGGTGCTTGTCCACAATGTCGCGCTCTCAGTTTTAATAATACAACTCTAGAGAAAATTTAATCCCTTCAATCGGGTAATATTTTAATCCCTTCAGTTGGGTAATAATTTAATCCATTCAGTTGGCCAATATTTTAAATCCCTTCAGTTGGGTAATATATTAATCCCTTCAGTCGGGTAATACTTTAATCCCTTCAGTTGGGTAATATTTCAATCCCTTCAGTTGGTAATAAATTTTCTAGCTTCATTCTCACTGCTGCTACTACCAGAAAAATTAATTCATATTTGGGAGTGACTTTTAAACCTAGGCAAGAGCAATAATAGACTAAAATAATATAATCGTAGTGAAAGAGGCAGTGAGAAAACAGACTCGGAAGAAAGGAATATGAAGAACGGATTATGTATGTATGTACGTATGTATGTATGTATGTGCTGTAACGGCCGGATTGCACATGGGTCCTCAAGGGCAACTGATCCGTAAGGTCGAGGAACACCACTTTGTCCTTGACGTGACCCGCAGCCACCCAGTGCTTCATGCTTGGGTATAGACGAGGAAGGCTACTGGAGGGTAAGAGGCACGTAAGCAAGCCTGTGTTGTGGTGGCTGTGTTTGCGAGAGAAGTCCATATTCTCGTCGGGTAAGGAAGATCCCTAACACCTTTTCCTATGCGACTTATCCTGTTTATCATACGTTACTATACTCTTCCGCGTTTCTTAAATCATTCTAATATCGCCATACTCTGCATAAGTAAGATGCAAACGGAGATCAGGCAGCCGGATCCAAAAATAAATCGCTCAGGAAAAGGTGCTAGGGAGCTTCCGCTGTCGACCAGAACACAAACCTGAGTCTACGTGTCAAGGAGGAAATCTCGACAGGCTACGAAAGTGTGAAAACGCACGAAAGAACATACTACTGCACCGTCTTCAATGCCCGCCTGAGAGTGGGAGTGAACACAGGAGGACAGGGAGGTGCACACACTACAGACCCGACCACCAAGGGCTCTAGAAGGTGGAATAAGAAGGGAATATAAAGAAGAAAATACAATGAAAGGCACTGATACAAGAGGAATATAAAGACGAAAACATTTTAGAGGTATACAAGAAATTGGAATATAGAAACAAACAAGTGCTCGTGGGCCCTTCGGGCCCCTCGCACTTGCTCCTGCGGAGGGCTCTCACGTTTATGTGCTGTTCTATTGTAACGCTGTCACTTGGATTTTTTGCAGCTAACCAACTGATCGTGTTATTTGCAGCTTCGGGAATGGAACCCAAGTCGTCCGAACGCAAGTCCGAAGTACACACACAGACACACGGCTACTGCTAGTTTATTTTAGTTCTACCTCTGGGCAAAAAATTCTACGGAGATCCTATGCCGGGCTTCGGGAGCAGCGCTTTTTGGTCAAAATGTGATCGCTCATTATATATACTGTCGTAATGGTTTTTCAATCGTGATGGGACCAAGTTTTTTCACATCAGCGATATTTTTGCGATTTTTGTGCCAATTTTGGTGCGATTTGAATGCGTAGTTTCGGCTGCCCAAAATACACACACACACACACACACACACACACACACACACACACACACACACACGGCTAGTGATGTAGCATATTAGATATAGGAGACGCATAGAAACGAAAAAGAATATACAATGAAGAAAATATGCGAGGAAATGAGAGAGAAATATAAAGGAGAAAACACAAATGGCACTGAAACAGGAAGGGATATCCAGAGGAGGAGTACACATAAGACAAGACTAAGAAAAGAGAGATAAAGATTAGGGAGCACAAGGGATAAGAGGAATATCAAGAAGGAGGGACCACAAAGGATAAGAGGGCAAGATTAGAAAAAAAAAAAAAAGCGGGAGAACTAAGGAAATGAAAGCAATATATAAAAGGTGGGAACACTAAGGAAGAGAGAGCAATATCATGAAGGAAATTAACCCTCTCATGGACGGGAACACTCAAGTATCTAATTCCAGCTAACACCAGATTATTATATTTGAGAGTGTCATATAAAGGGATGAAGACAATAATGTTAAAAGGATAATAAAGAAATGAGAGTAATAAAGAGACGAGGGCAACTGAGAGGAGGGCAAGCGAAAGATGAGAGCGATGAAGAGATGGCAACAGAGTGAGGGGGCACTAAAGAGGGCAGCTGAGAGAAGTGAGCAACAGAGAGAAGTTGGCAATAGAGAGAAGGGCAATAGAGAGAACAGGACAACAGGAAGAAGAGGGTAACAAACAGAAAAGAACAACAAAGAAGAGAGCAAAAGAGTGAACAGAAGGGGGCAACAGAGAGAAGAGAACAACAAAAAAGAGGGCAAAAGAGAGAACAGAACGAGGCAACTGAGAAGGGCAATAAAGATGAGAGAGCAAGAGAAAGACAGCAACAGAGAAGAGTAAAACAAAGATAAGGAAAAAAAGAGAAGAGGCAAATATTAAGAGCAATTTAAAGAGTAAAAATAAAGAGACGAGGATATAAAGAGACGAGGACAATAAAGAGAGAAGCAATAGAAAATAATAAAGGAAGAGATAATACCAGCGAAAACGAGGCACTGGTGAATGTCCAAAATAAAGAGCAATAAAGAGAAGAGGTCAGTAAAGAGAAGAGAGCAGAAGGATGGAGGTGGGAAATGGAGGGAGTCAAGTGGGGAAAGAAACAGGGAGGTGGGGTGTGAGTGGGGGAAAGTGGTAGGGTAAGAGAGAGAGAGAGAGAGAGAGAGAGAGAGAGAGAGAGAGAGAGAGGGGGGGGGACGAGTGAAGGAAGGAGGGAGGAAGGTGGGGCAGAGGGGGGGATGGAGGGAGGAAGATGGGGGAGAGG
Source organism: Coenobita brevimanus (assembly GCF_032717465.1). Classification (NCBI taxonomy): domain Eukaryota; kingdom Metazoa; phylum Arthropoda; class Malacostraca; order Decapoda; family Coenobitidae; genus Coenobita; species Coenobita brevimanus. Next base: position 1,047,062 of record NC_137019.1, on the reverse strand, counting down.
GAGGGATGGAGGGAGGAAGCATAGGAAAAGGGGAAGGGAGGTGGGTATAGAGGAAAGAACGGAAAGAGGTGTGGAGAGATGGAGGGAAATGAGTGAGGAGGGGGAGGAGGGAGAGAATGATGGGGAGAGAGGAAGGGAGAAGGAGAGAGGTGGAATGAAAGGGTGAGTGGAGGGTGAAGGAGAGAGAGGGGAAAGAGGCACGAAGAGAGATAGGAAAGTTGAGAGAAAGGAAGAGAGGTGGAGAAAGAAAGATTGAGTGAAAAAGAAGAAACGAGGGAGGAAGTAAGACAGACAGGGACGGAGATGAAGGGAGAGGAAGGTGGAGGAAGGGAGTAAGGTGGAGAGAAGGACTGAGGCAGAGAGAGGTAAAGGGAGGGAGAGTAAAGGGAAGACAAAGAGACACTACTGGCAAAAACAAGACACTAGAGATGTCCACAGAAAAGGTCACTAGAGAGAGAGAGAGAGAGAGAGAGAGAAAATGACCCTAACTTTAACCTTGACCCTGAACCTGACCTGAGATAGTGGAGGGAGTGATAAAAATCGCCACTGCAATCTTCAAAAGGGTCATGATCCGCACATATACATACACCACTGACTATCTCACGCAGTCACTTACGTAATAAATGTAACACCATCAAACTGCAATGATGATGATGATACTACTACAATACTACTATTACTATCACTTTATAATAATAATAATAATAATATGTAATGATGCTATATTACGCTGGTAAGGCTTTCTGGGAATTAGAAAACAAAGAGGTGCTGATGAAAAATATTATGATGCAGCTATACAATCCTAAAACAATAAATCCAGCGTAAAATTTGCCACACTATAATAATGTACGAGTCCTGCCCATGAAGGAAAAATTCAGGTTTATTAACAGGAAATTACAAGGAATACTATTACTCATGCGAGTGGGTCAGTATAAAGCTGTAATGCAGGTACACAAATAAATATAATGTTAATATGTAATGTCACAGATACAGGTGATTAACGGCCTTTATTAGTCAAACGTACTACATAATTTTATATAAATATATACTGTATTCTACCACCAACACACCTGGTACTGCTGTAGAAATAACAACTACAATAATAATAATCAGTAACATACAACAATAAACAATAAATAATAATAATAAAACAACAATAATAATAGGAAGAAGAACAAGAAGACGAAGAAGAAAAAAATAATTACAAGAGGACGAAAAAGAGTCAAAAATAGAAGCAGCAAAAATGAAATTGAGGCACACTAATATTCTTGTTGTGACCGTGAGATCAGCGAGGAGAAGGGGACGGTGAAGGACTGACAGGAGTGGGGGGGACAGAGGTGAGAGGGTGGGGCGAGGGAGTGTGAAGGAGGGAGCGGTCAGGGGAGTGGGGATGGACGGAGCAGAGGTGGAGAGGGGGAGTGAGGGGAAGGGAGTGAATGCTGGGGGTCAGGAGAACCGGGGAGGGGGAAGCAACGGCGGGAGGCATGGCAGAGGGGGTGGGAGGGGGCACAGGTGGGGAGGTCGGCAAAAGATGCTGGGAGCATGGGCGTGGAGTGGGTGGGTGGGGCTTGGGAGTGACGTTAAAGGGGCGTGGAGAGGAACGGGGTAGGGCAACGGTGGGAGGGTGGGGAATAGAAGTGCGGCGCATGGGAGTGGAGGGGGGGGGGGATGCGGCAGATTTGGGTAGAGGGGTGGAGGGGAGAGAGGCAGCACAAAGTGGTGCTACAACAGAAGGTTCTGCGTTAAGCCTTTCATCACGGTGACATCTTTTGCTTTGTTACCTCCGCTAACGAAACTGGACAGAGGTTATGTATTTACCCGTGTCCGCTTGTCTGTCTGTGTACAAGGTATCTCAAAAAGCTGTTACTGGATTTCAATGGAATCTTGTGGATATCGGAAATGTGACATGGAAGAGTTTACTGGATTCTGAGATGGTTTCGGATTCGAATCGTTTTCGTTTTTGAAGGTTCCAAAATGCATACATGCGTCGGCCTTGGTCACCTAATGGCGGCTCTCCGTGCTGCTCGATCTCCGGCAGCTTCCCTATTCAGTCCCTTACCCCTGAGGTCACATTCAATGAACTCGTCGGATGTTTGGTGAAAATCATAAATTATACTGGCGTTGGCGGAGGCATGCGTTCTCTGTGATTGTTTGACAGGGCAATCTATGACCGTAGAATTACTTGACTATGTGAAACCAAAGAAGCATTCGTATGGTAGGAACGAGGAATTACGTTGGCGGAGGTATGCGCTCTCAGCGTGCTTTCTAGTTTATTTTTTATTTGTATTCAGATTATGGAAAGTACGGTATATATAACCCCTCCAGTTCAAAAGTTTCTGACCAAAACTATATGGTAGTAACAAGAATAAAAATCTAAGATGCGCCTCAATTTTTATCTGAGTCTCATGACACAAGGTGAGTGAGGGAGACATGTTCTTATTTTCTCATCGTTGTTGTTGTTGTTGTTGTTGTTGTTGTTGTTGTTCTCAAGAGGTCTGCGGGATGGTGTCTGTGTGGCGTATTTAAGGTGGCACTGAAAGTTTCGTTACACCTCTTTCATAGCGATTTATTCTGAATATTACACCTTAACATTTTCTTCAATGCACATTTTCTTCAATGTCATTTACGTCGCTTTAGCATCATCATGGTTTGCATCAATGTCATACGAGATGATACTGAGGTGTTATGTGCAAAGTAAATCGCTCGGGAAGAGGTGTTGGGAAATCTCCAGCGCCACTTAGAAGCAAGTCCAATATATGTCATTTTTTACACTATTTTATAACTGTCATCATCAGTCACATAATATGGTACTACGTGTACTTTTTTAAAGGCTCCTCTGAATATATCACTGCTCCCTGCCAGTTCAGGAATCTCTTAATCTGTGTTGGCTTATTTGGCATCCTTAACCACCGTCAGTACGTTATGTATATTTTTGTTTTACTGTAGCGGCTTCTGGGATATTTCATATAGCTTAGGGAACGCCTAAGGGATAACAGCTGGCTATATCTGATCTCTCCAGTCCGAAAAATCTCTCCAACGTTGATAAAAGCTGTCTGATGGGCAAAAAGTAACAGGGAATATAATGCCATCGAACTAAATGGGTTACGTATCAACGAGTACTTGTGAGGCATAAGGTCCAGCTCCTGTCAGCATTAGGCTCCGAAATAATCAGCTTAATGAAGAGTGCTAAAATACGACCAAATGTATTATGCTAAAAAAAAAATGTATTTAAAGAAGCTCTCATACTAGTAACTAATTAGGTTACCATGTTATAAAAAAAAAAACAATTACCACGCCAACCATTAACACGCTATAGCACACAAGTACAAAAAACTAACATGGCTATAACTACCACACCACACCTATAACATACAATAATTGCCACCATAACTACCTCATCCAAAACTACTACTAGAACTACAGCACCCATAACACAGTAACTAGACTACCATACCTGGCCTTTAGCTACTGGTACCACATTTATGATACAGCAACAATGTCCCTTTCAACAACCACACAGTAATAGTTGTTACCCCTATAATACGACAACACGCACCTATAACCAGCACACCTACACCCAGTAACCCTACACCCCACAATAACACAAGTACCACATCTATAACGACAAATATCAACATCTATAACACAATAACAACTGCTTCCATAATCACCACCGCTATAACTGTACCCAAACACCCACAGAACCTGCAATAACCATGCTCACTTCCGTAAATCCCCCACCAAGCAGATGTAAACAGGGAAGTATCTTATTAGTGCACGCGTAAATTGCATTAGCCTCGCGTCATATGCACCACTCACGCTCAATTAGGGACGATGATGATGATGATGATGATGATGATGATGATGGTGGTAGATATGATACTGATGATGGGGATGATAATGATGGACAATATGAATATAATAATGGTGAATGGAAATGTGAATATGACGAAGACGACGATGACGACGCCGACGACGACGATGATGATGATGATGATGATGACCATAACTACAATACTAGTGATGATAAAAGGCAAATGGGAATACGATTATAATGATGATGATGATAATGACGATGGGGAATATGAAGATAATGAGATAGTGAGTATGACAAAAATGAACGTAATGATAATGAAAATGGATGAATATAATGAGTGGCGGGCATGGTGAAAAGGAATGTAACGATAATGACGATGGGTACGTGGTAATGACAGTGAAGTTTGTGCTAATGGTGACAGTGAATAGGATGATGATGATGATGATGATGATGATGATGATGGACACATTTGTTTGTAAGTCTGTTTCTATTTCTCTCTCTATCTAAATGGATAGATAGATAGATAGGTAGATACTGTGGTAGTTATTATAGAGCATTTACTATTACCTGATAAAGATCCGTAACCCTCTTTCATATTAGTTTACAACCAAGTGTAGTCAGATTAGGATAAACACTAAGAAAGGCATCTCTCTTCAGCACAATTTCAAATGCAAAAACAAATCGCAAAGGCAGACGTGAAAGAATGACTCCAAAGCTAAGAGAAAAAGCAATTCTGTGTGTTTATTTCTGAATTTTGTTTGTGCTTATCCTGGGCATATGCCGGTAGTTGATTTGGTCTTCCGCTATGGCTGCTGTGTGTGCATGGCGGGGTTATATTGATTTGCGGTCATAGAATGCAGTGCTTTTGTTATGGTGTCAATTTCTGTTTATGCTGTGTTATATTTTTGTTTCTTACTGTGATACTCTAGTGTTTATGGCTAAGCTGACTGGTACTGACCGGGCGTACTGTGTGTTATGTCCTGTTTGAAATTATTCTGTGTCCTTTGCTAGTGTTTTTGTTTGTTGTTGTGGTTATCAAGTGTTTAAGGCTATACAGACATGCGCTGGTGGGATGCAGACGGTGTGTTTGTCTTGATGTGTTGAATGTTTGTAACTGCTGTTGTCACTTTACTGCTGCGGTTGTCTAGCGCAGTGTTCTTCAAACTTTCCTGTTGCCTGGCCGCAGAGCCCACTCCCCAACTTCACAAAACAAAAATACAAGCATCTCATCTCGCTCTGCCACTGTTTGACTAAGTAAGTTTGGGAACCACCTGCAGGAGAGTATGTAAGTGACTGAGTTGCAGTGTACTTGTTTGCTCACAGTGTTGATCCAACTTATCCATATTTGCTGAAGGAGCTGAGGGTCAACCATTAGTTGACTTGATGTTTTTGAAAGCAACAAGTTAAAGGTCAAGGTCAAATAGAAAGGTCAGCTTAATTTTTTTTTATCCAACTTAGATCAAGCTCTGTGGAAGTGTTGAGGATAAGGCACGAATGAAAAAAAAAAAAAAATCGATTTTGTGAAGAGTTAAAGGTTCGGGTCACACGGCAAGGTCAAATTTCGACCCGTGTGTGCCTGTGTGCCTGTGTGCCTGTGTGCGAACAAAATAACAAGCAGTTTTGGTTACATCTGGGCCAAACCTGTCTGGATGGGTGAATGTCATCCACGGGCTTGCCCTATTATTTATTAGAAATCGGTAAACGGTCATGGTCACATGGCTGGGTCAACATAGTTTTTATCCGATATAAATCAATTTGGCGGAATAGGTCAGGGTATGTCAGGGCTGAAACGAGTCGATTTTGAAAATCAGAGGTCAAGAGTACAGAGTAAGGTCAGATGGTCGACCTGTGTATTGTAGTGTGTTAATACCAGTACACCAGTCCTGTATGAGACAGCCCTAGCATGTATTCAATATGGACGGTTAGTGTTAGTTCCGAAGTGGTGACATGTGGAGGTGTGTGGTATGTAGGAGGACTAATGGGCCTTGGGGACAGGCTTTGAAACCTTTGCCCAAAGTCGAACACATTAAAGAAAATTACTTAAAATCTGTCTGCATATGTTGTACTGTACTCATCTGCACTAGTTATGTGGTATATCACTGCCTTAGGACATACATGCATACTGAAAAATATACATACATATACAAAGACACAGATAGACAGAAGACAGAATATTTCCGACAATTTCATTATATTGCAGGAATCGTCCATTGGATCCCCAGGGATGCGAGGACCCTAGTCTGAAAACCAATGATCGAGTGTTTATGATCAAGCCGGTCTGCCACCATGAATTCCAATGTTTTTATCGTGATGGGTTTTGGGCTGAGCCTGTGTTTGCTGCTTTAATTATTTCTTCTTTGTTGCTGTAATTGTCGAGTGTTTACGGTAATACTGATTTGAGATAATGGAATGCAGTGAGCTTGTTTGGGTGGCATTTTTGGCGGATGTATTGGCGTCGTGTTATTTTTAATGTTCTGTTTATGTATGTTCTGTATATGTGACGTGGAGGGACAGGTTGACGAATGAAGAAGAGAAGGAACGTTGTGGGGTAGATGTGGATGTGGTTGAAAAGATTAGGAGAAATACACTGAGGTGGTTTGGACATGTGGAGAGAATGGAGAATGAAAGACTGACTAAGAGGGTGTATGTAGGTGAGGTGGAGGGAGGGAGAGGGAGGGGTAGACCGAGGATGAGGTGGAGGGATGGAGTTGAGAGGTATATGAGGGAGGGGGGGGTGAGTTGGGGGGAGGGTAGTCAATTGGTGGGTGACAGAGTGACTTGGAGGCGTTTTATCTGCGGCCACCCTTTGCGGGATTAGGGCGTCGGGCTATAGATAGATAGATAGATAGATCATTATTATTATTAAGATGATGATGATGATGATTTCTTTTTCTGTAGTGGTTGTCTGGTGCTTATGGATGAGCTGACTGGCGTTGATGGAACTAATATGTGTGTTATTTTCTGTGTGTGTTTGCTTGTTATTTTTAATGTTGCTTTATTCTTTATACTGCGCTGTGGTGTAATGTTTTATTATTTTGTATGTGCCGCAGTACTAATTTTTTGCGTTTGTTGTGTTGTTTGTTAATTAAAAATGTTCATGTTACAGTTTGTAGTGCATGTCCTCATATACGTGTTATACATTTTTTTATTGTGTTTGTGTTGTGACGTACTACTGGTGGTGCTGTTATTATTTTTCTATTTACTATTTTTCTATAGAGGAACCATCATAACAAACGGCCACTTCTAGCTGAGTATAATCGTTCGGGTGTGGCAATAATAACAGTGGTAAATACTGCCATCATCGTTAGTAGGTGGAGATTTTTTAACTCTCATACGAGGGGTCATTCTTACGCTGGAAAAAACAAATCGTCTGGTAGTAGCCAGAATAACACTGCAAATATTCCTTTCGTCGTCAGAGGAATAATCTTGTTTTCTCATCTCAAAATGTACTTCTCATGTGGAGCTTAATCCATTTCGTCTCTTTACAGGGATGGCGTATTGTCTGCTTTGTTCTTACTCTCTTCTGACAATTTTAGGATATTTCAGGGCTAGTTTTTCGATAGGGAAGTAAGATGTTGTCTCCACCATCCCCTACACCACAAGACGTCTCCTCTAAGCTGAATAAAATCGTCCTAAACACCAAGCAGAAAATTATAATAGGTTGCTGGACTGAAAGGGAGCATTTTTCCTGAGTGAAAGCTCTTTAGAGAACTTTAGTATCTTATTCCCGCTACCACAGCACTAGTTTATTCACCTACGGGAAACTACTAGCAGGGAATGAGTTTGGTGTGTGTGTGTGTGTGTGTGTGTGTGTGTGTGTGTGTGTGTTAAGTGATATGTTGTGTTTCCGCTGTGTTAATATTATCCTTTGTTGTGTTTGCTGTGGTGTGCTACGTTGTCTATAATTATAGTTATGGCATTGTGTGTCTGCTGATGAGAGATGCTTATGTCACTATGAATGTGTAAGGGTATTACCGCATTCTGTTTCTGCTGTTTAGATGTTTAGATAAGTTTTAGTCCCCATGTGTCTTTAAGAACTGTGTGTTTTGCTGTTTAGACATGAATGACACTATGTATTTGTTAAGGTGTTCTGTTTGTGCTCTTCAAACGTGTTTAAGTCACTGTTTCTCGTGTTTCTTGTTTAGATGTGATTGTTACGTGTGTCTTTTGCTTAAATTTGCTAATGCTTTTACAGTATTCATCTGCTTATGTTTCTCCTGGATAATTATGTTAAGTAGGTGATGGCGCCCACCATCCACGCACTCTATGCAGTGCTGTCTTCAGGTGATTCTACAATGGATAACAAGCCAGATGGTTTCCTTTCATCCTAAGAAACCATTTGCTGTGTTTGGCGATAACCATATAAGCAAAGGGACACTTGGTGGTCTGGTGGGTTAAGATACTCCAAACGAAACTGAAGGAGTCCGTAAGGGTTTCCAACTGACGGGTGGCTGGGGTTTATTGCTCGCCATAAATCAACAGCGACCGAGGCAGGTTACCATAGCCTTAAATATCAGGACTAAGGAGACTAACCCTGGGCCCCTACGGGAAAATGTGATAAGTGGATAGACAGATAGATATAGACAGATACAGACAGGTAGATAGATGGACTGACAGATTGACGGACAGCCAGATAAATAACCTGATACGCAGACAGACAGGCAAACAGACAGGCAAACAAGAGTTAATGTTGCACACTGAAGGTTAACTATGTATAATACTTGCAAAATCACATGCCGATAACTCAGGAGTGGGTTGGGGGAGGGATGGGGAGGGGAAAGGAGGAGAGGGGAAGGGAGGGGAGGGGAGGGGAGGGGAAAGGAGGAGAGGGAAAGGGAGAGGAGGGGAGGGGAAAGGAGGAGAGGGAAAGGGAGAGGAGGGGAGGGGAATGTACTATCGAAAGTTGAGGGGGCGAGGGAAGGGGGGAAATCATGGTACGGAACGCGAGAAAAAGTGAGGACAGGTCAGGGAAAGGGAACAGAAAGGATAAGAAGAGAGGGAAAGATATAATAAGGAAGGGGAAGAAGGAACGGGAATGGCAGGGCGAGGAAGGGATGAACGGCAGGGAAGAGAAAAGGGATAGAGGGAAAGAGGGAGAAAGAGGAGTGAGGAGAGGTAAGGGCAAAGGGAGGGGGAATCGCAAAGGTAGGGGAAGGGGGAAGAAGAGAGGAATTAAAGTGGAGGGTGAGGGAAGAGGGATGAATGTTGGAGATGGGCAAGGGAAAGAGAACGTGGGAAACTGAAAGAAGTAAAATATTGTGAGAAGAGAACAAGGATGGAATGGGAAGGAGTAAGAGGTGAAGGGTGGGAAGGGAAGGGAAGGGAGACAGATATATTTGGGGAACAAAGAAGGAAACATATGAAAGGGAAGAAATGGAGAGGCACTAAGCGAAGAAGGCAGGGACGAGGAGTGTCAGAAGAGGGGAGGGGAAAGCTAAGAGGAAACAGGGTACGGTTCTGGTTGGATCTCCTTTAATACCGGGCTTACCTGTGTTCGTTCTCTCTCTCTCTCTCTCTCTCTCTCTCTCTCTCAATATTAATACCTCCACAAACTGTATTTATCGTCTAGGCTGGAGAGGGACGCTTTCGTGCGGTGGTACTGACACAGCTAGGAGGCTCCGCTGCCTGGTTATGCGAACGCCCCTCAACTCCCTCCCTATCTCCTAAAAGGGGGATGGTGAACTGCAGGAGGGGGGTAACTTTAACTTTCAATTTAATGGGTTCGGATTCATAGGAACCTGTGGCTACAGTTTTGCAGTTCCTACTACTACTACTACCACCTAACTACCAGTACTACAGGCATTAAGCATTTCTATCAGTCATTCTCTCTCTCTCTCTCTCTCTCTCTCGTTATTCAACTCACCCTCTGCCTCTCTTTAATTACAGTCTTCCTCTCTCTACACACCGTCCCCTTCTTTGGATAGCAATATTCTCTCTCTCTCTCTCTCTCTCTCTCTCTTTCTCTCTCTTTCTCTCTCTCTCTCCACCACTGAATGGACCCGCCTTAGCCCAGCGTACCTAGCGTCACAATGCCCTCGTTCATAAATAGCTCCCACACAGCAGGTTTCAAGCTACTGTTATGTCCTCTCTTCTTACTTCACTCTTTCAGTTATTCTTCTAACCCGTAACCCCTGCAATACGGTAACTTATTTTCTAATGGTCTCTGTTCTACTCCACTCCTTTAATTACTCCACACTAACCCGTAACCACTTCAATTCAGTGGTTTATTTGTTAACGTGCTATCTCTTATTCCACTCCATCAGTTACCATTTTCTATTCCGTAACCTATTCAATACCGTGACGTATTTTACAGTTAATTAGTATCTCCAGGCGATTTTATTCAGATAAGGAGAGATTTTCAAATTGGAGGGATTATATATAGACTTTGCCACACCCTTCGCTAACAGGGGTCTCCACTTAAGAAAATCGTTTAACGGCACAAACTACATTATAATTATGGCTTTCTTTGGCGGAAATGATTATGCAAACCTTACTCTCATCCCACCCTTAAGTAACTTAATGCCAGTCTTCTTATGGGCTTGAGGCAACAACAACAACAACACCTACAACAACTTCTCAAGCAAGTATTGTTAATCCATTTCTCAAACAATACAACACCCCTTAAGTGGTCACTCCACTCCGGAAATAGTCTTTCCGTTCCTTAAGAACAATCAATATGCTGTACTTCTTATACACTCAGTACTCTTTCTATCAATGCCTAGTGCATAGTGGCGACAGACTGATTCCAGCCAGCCAGTGTCCAGTTCAGGCCGGTGCGAGCGCAAGTGGGCACATGAGTGCCAACCAAGTCAGTGCAGTACTTGGCAGCGTCCAGCTAACATGTTAACCGAAGGTTTTTGACGGAGTTCATCGGTTTATGCTTACGACAGGTCATAGTAGGCTGTGTGTGTGTGATACAGCCGTGTATAACGCTACCGAAGTAAATCCTCGCTCCTACTTCTGCTTTCACAGTTCATTCCTCTTTATTAAATTCACCTACTTCTATGGCATTTTCATCTTTTAAATGTTATATGTTGTGTGTCTTAGTACTACGTTTATTTTTCTTGTACCGATTTACTTTTTCATTATTTATGTCAGCTTACATCCTTTTCTAAATTTGTCTGTACATTTTCCTTCAGTTTCTTTCTCTTTTAATCCTGTCATGGTCAAGAAAACACTCGTTTTTATTCTAGACAATACCATATGATTTTATTAATCTGATAAAGAAAGCGGGAGCATGACACAGTTAAAACTGATACCATCAACTCTCGTGGCCGGGACAACTCTAAAGTATTTACAACCGAGACTTGGCTGGGACTCACCGCGCACATAAAACCACTCAGAGATCAACGGCTGGTCTCTGTCACTTTAAACGCTGGGACTCAGAAGCCTACCCGCATGTTTCTACTCTCCTGAGGTGGCATTAAAGGAATGAATAATTAACAGATCCAGCAACAAAGCTTGTGGTTTAGGGATTAACCTCTTCAATATGATGACCTATTTTCCACTTTCCATCACAGCACTACCAGACGATTTTACTGAGCTATTTTATTCAACTCGTATGAAAGCAAATCATTAAGGCTATATCTATGGATTCTATGCTATCAACTTCGGAGCTTCTTTAAAGATGAGTAAACTCGTCCAGAGGCAGCGATAGCAGTAAAGCCCTCTGACTGTAGGGATTAACAGTGTATCCTATTCTGCATTCATCAACGCACTGTAATAAAACTAAGTGCCTTTGATGCTAACAAAATAGGTGTGCCTACATGCTTCTCTGATCTTATACTCTGTTTACTTCTACTAGGCATAAAAATGTCGTCCCTCCAGGTTGACTCTGTAGCTGTAACTAAGAGATTAACGCAAGAAAATAGTGCTAGTCACAAAAAAGTTAAAAAGAAAGCATGCTGAGCCACAATACTGTCTCATTCTGCCACTAAGTTGAAGTAAATACACTGCTAAGGACAAAAATCTCCGCCTTGTTAAACTAAACGAAGAGTAGTGGGTGTGATGGAGAGCAGAGTGGTGGCTGCTTCCTACCTCTCTAATTACAAAATCGCACTTTAATAAGCTAACTGTTATTTGCCTTTCGCCTCAGCAATCAATTAGTTTTACGGTAATACACATTAAATAAAAAAAACTGGCATTGGTATTTTAATTTCATTATGCAATAATATGCATTCACCCTACAGTACAGAAACAAATACAACAACAGTAACAATAACAACAACTACAACTACTTCCAAAAACTACTACCAATACAGCAACAACTAGAAAGCACTCAGAGAGCGCATACCTCCGCCAATGACACTGCCATTAAAAAAGATCCGGATCCGGATCCGTGGAGATATTGTCTGGAATACATAGGACCCGGATTCGCCCCCAAATTTAATCAATTGTTCCTTGACCCATGTCTCACTCTTCCACAAAATATTATTGAAATTAATTGAAAGCTTTTGGAGACCCCGTGCAGGATACCTAGGATCCCAATCCGTCCCAAATTTTTATCAATTCTTTCTTGGCCCATAGCCCAACCTTCTACCAAATTTCATTAACATTCATTGAGAACTTTTAGAAATATCGTCTGGACAAACAAACAAACAAACTGGAAAACATAGGCGAATACGGAACCTCCTCCAACTTCGTTGGCAGAGGTAATAACACCTAATACTACAGCAACAACAACAACAACAACTACTACTACTACTACTACTACTACTACTACAACTATCACTACTACTACGACGACAACTACATCAATCACAACACCAAAACAAGTACGAGAGTTTGTTCTACAATGATATCAAGGAATGCCATCGCCAAAGCGACCCTCAGCAGACCACGCATCGCCGCCAAACCTCACAAAGTTAGCGATCAAAGTTACCACTGTGTCCCTGGTCCCTCACAGACTTAAGCAAAAATTTACATCACTCCCTCCTGGGGTCAAAGAATCACACAAAATGACAAAAGTTCATCACGACTGTTCCCCTGGTTATCGGTATTTCAGTGGACAAACAACGACAACGACAATAGCAATAAAAACATCAACAACATCATCATCTTCACATCTTCAACAACAGAATCTTCAACAACATCCTCAACAACAACAACAACACCGTCAACAATAGCATCTTCAACAACAACATCTTCACCAACAACATCTTCAACAACAACATCTTCAACAGTATCTTCATCAACAACATCTTCAACAAAAACCTCTGTAACAAAATCTTCAACAACATCTTTAACATCTTAAACAACAGCATCTTCAACAAAATCTTGAACTGCAACATCTTCAACATCTTCAATAGCAATATCTTCTTCAACAACAACATCAACATCATCAACAACATCTTCTACAACAACAAATACAACAAAGACAACAGTAAGGGAGGAAGCAAGAGGCACGCGGACGCCCTTGCATCCCTGGGGCTTCACAACACAGGTAACAAACAGTGAGAACAACTCCAGTCCGACTTTGGTTACGGTTGTGATTTTTTTTTCCAAGCAACATATGAAAAAGGAACACTAAAACCAAAACGATAAAAAATTGTATCCAAGTATATAAAAAGTAATATCCGTGTTTTTATGCATATGCGTAGGCGGTTACGGTTGTGATTATTTTTTTCCATGCATCATGTGAAAAAAAGAGTACTAAAACATAAAACACTGGCCTTAAATTGAATAAAAAGGAATCTCCATTTTCTTTATGTAACTACGTAGCCTATCTAACGCTGACATCAGATATTTCAATAACACTTTCCCACGTGCGTTTCCCGAGTCCTAACCTTCTGGCTGTTATGATGAAAGAGATAAATGGAGAATGGGAACTGCGCTTCATGAATTATACATCAAACTAATACGGTTTACAAATTGTCTCCTAGAGTGAATAATATGAAAAATACGTCTACGGAGTGAAGGAATTATTTATAACATCCCAAGTAGTTACCTGATCATATTATCGTCACCCTCTTCACTTAGCTGAACAAAATCATGTGATGGATAACAAAAACGGAATAAGACGTCATTATACTGGAGTGGTAAATGGGGGGTTTGATGTTAACACCTTCGCTAAAAGATGTCGCCCCATGCTGAAGAAAATCGTCTGGCTTGTATACTACAAAGAATAACATAACAAGTTCAAAAGCATTTGATGCGGGGTCTGCGGGGCCTTGATGTTGTGTAGTGTGGTGTGGTGTGGGAGGGCGATTCTGTGTGGTGTATTGTGGGAGGGTGATTTTGTGTAGTGAGGTGTGGGAAGGAGATTTTGGGAGGGCGATTTTGTGTGGTGCGGTGTGGGAGGGAGATTTTGCGTGGTGTGATGTGGGAGGGTGGGAAAGTGTGGAGTGGAGAGGCTTCGACGAAATCACTAAAATCTACGGAAGTTAAGCATATCGTTTTTCCGAAAATCCAGGATATAAACGGACGGGCCCTTTAGAGATGGTCCCGATCTAACACGACATCGTACTCTAGTGGTTAATGAAGATCTTTTTTTTTTCCCTTCCGCTTTTTGACGTTCCAGTTATCCCAAATATATAAATAAATAAATATCAATCGCGAGACGGGAAGCAAGATTACAATACAAAGAGGTCGTCGAAGTGCGGGGTTAAAATCAAACTTTCAATGCACCGTGATCTGCGTGGTCTGTTTATTTAACCTCTCATTTTCTCCCTCTTTAGTCACTTGTTCCTGGTCTTTCTCTGTATTCTCCCTCCTACACCCACTGTTTCTTCTCCTGCCTACCCTTTCTCTTTCTTTTACGTCTGTTTCCTACCTGTCCTCTCTCTCTCTCTCTCTCTCTCCCCACCTTTCTTTCCCTCTCCCCGATAAGACACGCCACCACCCCAAGACCCACACGTACTGATAAGGACCGTCCCATTACAACCATCGCGCCCGTACGTCATTCTTGCTATCTCGAGGTCCTGTTCTATCTGGTAGGGTAGATTTCGTAACACTTCTTCATTTATTTATTTTACCCATTATATATTTAGTAACACCTCTTTCTAAGCGACTTACTTTATTAATTTGCCCTTTAATTCGTTACATTTTCTAAGCGATTTAATTATAGTGTCTTTTTTTGTGACATCTCTTCCTACGCAACTAATTCTGACTATTTTAGATTTCTTAACACCTCTTCCTTGACGATTTATTTTGCCAATTTCCCTTTAAAAACAATTACGTATTTTCTCACCCTTGCATCACTACGACTGTCTCGAGGTCTCACTCTAGATGGCTGGGCAATTTCGTAGCCCCTTTTCCTTAGCGATTTATTCTGCCTATTTAGGATTCGTAACACCTCCTCCAAAGCTATTTAT
The DNA here is from genome assembly GCF_032717465.1 of Coenobita brevimanus. Classification (NCBI taxonomy): domain Eukaryota; kingdom Metazoa; phylum Arthropoda; class Malacostraca; order Decapoda; family Coenobitidae; genus Coenobita; species Coenobita brevimanus. The sequence goes on along the minus strand of NC_137019.1, from coordinate 1,031,933 downwards.
CCTCCCTGTTTTAGAATTCGCAGCATTTCTTTCTAGGCGATTTGTTATTTTGTTTTGCCTATTTTAGATCTAACACTTCTTCCGCAACTTACCTATTTTCACTCAGTTCAGCTTTAGTGGTTGATGATGGATATAAACAACCTCTCCGGTTCTATAAGTCTCTCCAAGGAAGAAATAAAAAGTGGTAGGATGAACAAGTCCCTTGGCTCGCTGGCGTTTGCACTACTGGGGGTGTGGAGGCAGTCAAAACATACCCCTAGAGGACATACAGTAAGCGTGGACCAAGAGGACATTCATCAGGACCAAACTCGAATGATAGTGACTGGGGCTCTAGTGGTTGCGTGTGTAAAGTTTTGCTGAAACACGTCTCATGGGGTTCGGAGTTTCATTACATAAACGCTGCACACAGACTCAACGTTAAAATCAGGGCAAATAAGAGGAGGGGGGGAAATCTTGGGTCAAAACGCACCATGTTTCAGAACTTCTCTCACACCGCTGCTGGTGAGGGCGAAAACACCCCTTCAGAGGACATCAGTCTAGATCTAACTTAATATGTCGGTACCGGATCCTCAACAGCTGCATGTGCAAAGTTTCGTTACAAGCTTTCTCCACTGAAGGGAGCTCTGTTCAGTCCAATCACCCACCTATCATACAAACTCAAGATCAATAGCAAATAAAACATAACTGCAACCTTTCTGAGGGGGGTTAATATTCCCTTGAATGTTACTAATGCCCACTCCTTACGGGATTAAGGCGTCTGGCTATAGATACATGAACATGTTACCAATGCAAATCATGTCTAAGTAAAATATTATTAACCTACGAAAACATTAAATTGTAATAACTATGCAAAATAAATCGAAAATAAAGAAAAGCTACAAATTCTCATATAACAACACAAATTACTGGTGGTGTGTTTACATTATTTTTTGTGACATTAAATAAACACCAGCATGACTTTTACTGACCTTTGTTGAGGCATACTTTTTACTTGGCTATATATAGATGACGCTGCTATGTATGGCAGGCTTAATGTTCTTTTATTGATAGTTTCATATGCATAACGTGAATGAATTATGAATACCCGTGGAAGCTTTCAGGACGAAGACTGTGTTTCTGTAATGCTTATTTACACACACACACACACACACACACACACACACACACACACACACACACACACACACACACACTTACTCATTTTTCTGTGAGCATGACGATCATAATATTCATAACTTCCATTCACAGCCTCGTATCTTTCCTGTTCTAGGCTTCTCTCTCTCTCTCTCTCTCTCTCTCTCTCTCTCTCTCTCTCTCTCTCTCTCTCATTTCCTCCAAACTTTCCTCGTTACTCTCTCCTCTCCATCATTGAACTTTCTCTCATTATTTTCCTCTTTCTTCTTCACTGCTTTACTTTCTTTTCCTACTTACATATTTTCTTTGATATACCCTCTCTCTCTCTCTCTCCCTCTCTCTCTCAGTTCCAACCCTAACCTTATCCCATCTCTACATCAATCCCTCCGTCCATTCATCATCATCATCATCATCATCACCTGCAATAAGCCTGCCACCATTTACAACTTGCCTTATCACTCGCTCTTAATTTACTACCCCCTCCCCCTCCCCCTGCATGGGCTAATTGAAGTCCTCCATTCCATTCTACACTGACTCTTCCACATATTCCACCTAGCGTTCGGGTGTATGACATATTCTCTCTCTCTCTCTCTCTCTCTCTCTCTCTCTCGTCATATTTCCATTCTGTCTCTCGTAAATACACAATGTTTTCATTCTCTCTGACGTAAATAAAAGATCTAATTTTTCTTTCAGCTTCACTCAGACTTGCTGCCCTCTGTCCTTTCCATATATAGTCAACCTGGGAGATTCTGCGAACAGAGGGGTCAGAGAGTGTCACCGTTCAACCTTTCATTTCACGGTCCTCTCTCAATAGGTCTGGAGGTAGCAAGAATAAAGTATAAACTAAGACATAGGATTGTAAGGAAAAATATGACATACGATCCTTTAATATCATCAATATTTCATCCGCCTCTTGCAAAAACACTATATTCACTAGGTCCTTGACTCCGGTGACGCATTTGTCTAATATAGTCTTGATATTTCCCCACGATATTCGTAATTTTGGAAAAACTATGCAGAGTGACAGGATTTTATACAGTATCCTTTAACCCTTTCGCAGTGTAATTCCTCTCCCAAAGCTGAATAAATTCGTACGAAGGTCACAAGAATAAAGTAAAAAATATTTAATCGACCAGTACGGGTTAATGCTCTTCCACATCTTTATGCCTACAGTTGCACAATTAAGCACTGAACTGCATCTATATTTCATACAACATATCAGTGCCTAACACAGCACTAACATACAGCCAATGCCTTACCTTTACCAAACCTACACTTTCACCATCAATACTTAACTCTGTCTTTGGTTCAGCCTACACATCTACACCTAACAACCTATACTACTCTTTCATCAGTACTTTCACTCAATGAATTACTCTATGTTTCACCACCACAAAACAGATTAGCCTACATTATTATAAGGGCAACTGTTCAGCTCCACGCATACACTTTTTTAACCATAGTGTTTTAGTCAAAGGTATGTTGCACCATCATAAATCAACGCATAACAGAACACTATTACCAAGCCACCTCACCAACGATAAATCTACTGTACCTTTGTATCACCTGTCCTTTCATTCCATCTCCGTTTGACTCCTCACATCAGCATCTATAAAATACAATCATAAAGCCTTCAAATCCGCACCAGCATTTTCATCATCAAAACTTTAAATTCCTTGTGTATTAAACCATCTAACTTCGGCATAAAAAAAAAAAAAAAAAACGGTGCTAAAGAGCCAATGACTGAAATCTACACCTACACTCTAACTAGTACTCTCTGGATTCCATCAACGTTTCATCCCACACATCAGTCTATCAACGCACTTGCAATATCAGGAAATCAAATCCTTAACTCCACACCTATATTTTCACCGTCATTCCTATAACCCTATCGTATTTATGCTTGACAATCAAAATACAGTTGCAAACGAGAGGGAGCACTCGCTGCAGAGATCAATGTCGCGCTCTACAATCGATCTAAGGATGAACTTTTGATCCTGCCCCGTGGCCTTGACCTTCGACCGATTGTTCGCAAGATCGAATTAATCCTTCCTTGCCTGACTCCTCAGCTCTTCCGTCAAGTTTGGCTTAAATCGTATTAACACCGTCTTGAATCGACCTCCCCGCTGCACGATGGCCTATGATGTTTTCGGCTAAAATCTGATCACATGTTTTTCTAATGGTCCTCAGTTACCAAATTTGGTGCGGTTCAATCCAATAGTTTTCTTAAATCTTACTAACAGACAGATCGACACGTAAATCAAACTCGGCACACAACCTCCTCGCACTACGCACGCGGGTGTAGCAAAACGCACACCACGAAGCCCATCCCTCAGGTCCAAACAACAGCAAACTTTGAACCATTAAATTCTCTGTATGCCGACTGTCTCGCCATCATATATCAAAATTCAGCACGAAGCCAATTCCTCAACTCCACCCCTACATATTAACCCATTCAGTCCTCTCACGTGTTGATTTGTTCTTGCCACTTAAAGGCGGTTTTGGTCAGCTTTTGGTAGGCCTCTTGTGGTGAAAGGGACAGGGCTTTATCTAATTCCTCCACCTCGAAAAGAATCTCCAAAGCTGAGTAAAGGAGCCTGGTGATGGAAAAAAATATATATATACTGAAAAATACACCACGGGATTGAGAGGGTTAAACCTCAATCCTTTACCCCCTCACCTCCACTCACCAGCAGTCATTGCCTCCGCTATCACTTCCCACTACGATGATTCTCTCTCTCTCTCTCTCTCTCTCTGTCTCTCTCTCTAACTACCTCTAAATATTCTTCAGCTCAGGAAGGGCGTCTCTTGCTGAAGGGCCAAAGCTATCTCCACTAACCCTCTCCTTACAATAACTTTATTTTGTGTTAATCATTGCTGTCTCAAAACAATTCCTTTTAAATGAAGAAAGCTATGTCGCATTTACGGGAATAGGCACTTCGCTACGATGACTCACTTTCTCTTATATTCTGGCTACCATTGGAGGGAGCATCTTCAGGAGCCACCCGGTCCATCAGCCGCACCCCAATGATTTTCACATGCAAAGTACTTCTCTCTAACCAAACCCCATTACGATACTTACACTTCTGCGGAGCCCCATATGGTCCCGCATCTGTCTATCATAAATGAGCTAAACTCCCTTAGCCCGAGGAACTTTATTTTCTTCTCGCCTCCTCCAGACGATTTTGTCAAGCTTCGGAGAGATCATCTGTAGCGGCGAGGGTAGAAGCAGTCTCCATTAAGCTTTCCACAGCCTGGTATCTCTCCCTACGCTGAGCAAAATCGTCTGACGGCAGCAGAGAACAAATTACATATCACTGGCGTTTTGCGGTTAAGCATATATTTTCGTGACATTTTAACTTCATCCTGCTACTTCCATATGATTTAATTTAACTTAAGCCAAACATGCGTAGTGTGGAGATTAGCCTTTTACCCTACATTCTACACCTTTTCCTTCAGTAAGCTAATCCTTGGTATTCTGCTCCCCTCATCACCTTTCTCCACCATTACTTTCTCTCAAGTCACTTTTCTTCCCCATAACTTTTCTCCCATCACTTTTCTCTCCGTTCACCTTTGTTTCTCGTCACCTTTCTTCCATCATTACTTTCCCTCTAGTTACCTTTCTTCATTACTTTTCTTACCCATCACTTTTACTTCATCATCACTTTTCTTCTTCTTCATCACACTCCTCAGCATCACTTTCTTTCCCCCTCACCATTTTTCTCCTCCGCCACGTTCCTGCCAGTGATATGAGCAATAAACACCCACGGACCCCAGATATGAAGGGGATATCAAAGCAATACCAAAACGGACCCTCTACCTGCCTCCGCCTGAGTTCGTTTGGTTATCCCTAAATACCGTACCCAATTCTCCAGCAAATTCGTCTTGTTATTCCTCAACACCTATTTCTTCATTTCCTGTCTATAGTGCCTTTACTCCTACCTGGCGAAGAACCCCTACCCACTTTCACTTTGGTTGATGGCCAGGTTTGATTAGACTGGAGTATAGGTTTAACTGGTAACCACGAAGACTTATTCCTACTTCATAACTAAAGCTCATCATTTTCCTGTAACCACGATTCAGTATTCAAGTTGTGGCAGTGGCCTATTTACGCCATTTTAAAACAAACCGACTACAGTTACCGCTAAATTTCCGATTTTCCGTCAAGGACACCATCAAGCCACTCTCCACTTACCAAGCAGCCGGTGCTCCTTCAATGTCAGAGTTTCCTCCTTCAGCCAGTCACTTCACTGACGACCCTTATGACTCAAGACCTTCGCTTACCTCTTGGGCACTATCCTTCAGTGGGGAAACCAAAAATAGCACCAACAGACCCTTAACCTTTAGGCTGCACTGAAGCTCTAAGCGCTACGAAAAGTAAATAAATAATAAATTAATAGTCTTCGCTGAATGGAAGATTAAAAACGCAATTCTTTCTCGGCCACAGCGTTCATCGTAACAGTACTGAACATTCCTGGTGTCCTAAGGTTATCTTTAGTATACTGAAATCATATGATGTTAACATATATTTAAACAACTCGAAGTCAAAAAATTACATCATCATTTACAGCTCAACACACAATGGCCTAACTCCACCTATACCCAGCAGCATCTTACACCCACAATGGCATCTCGGTAGCCTGTGCCGTCTATGCACGTCCATCGGTGGAGAATCCCGGCAAATCCGAGGAGCACGGTCCCACACATCCCTCTATAATACTTAAATTTACCAGACAAAAGAATGTGCGAAGGGTCCACTTAAATATTATCGAAAGATCACTGTTGCCAGAATATTAAACTAAATTTTACGAATACAAGGATTAAATGTTGCAAGTTATTAGAAGGGATGAAAAACTATGTGAAACGACCAACTGACCTTTGAATGAGACAGCATACTATGGAGTGAATAAAGATGGTACTTAACCAGGCACTGCACACCTAATTACCTGAAACAAGAAAAACCATATTATAGAAGACTGCATTACTTGGTTACATTGGAATGATATGACTAACAGTAACAAATGAAAGAATCACAACAGAAATTAACATACATTTTATTTGTTTCCAAAGGTCAAAATGCTGCTCCTTATGACCTAACCCTCAGATTAATCTTCTCACGTTCACATCCACGTATAATTATTGTGTATGAGGATTTTCACGTGGACGTTTACACTCCCTGGTGAATATTATCATTATAGGACTTTTTCACCCTTCCCCTTCTGCTTTAGACTGGTTTACACTATATATCACCGGCTTCCTACATGCTTCTTTTGTGCTATGAACTGAAAACAAGTGGAAAAGATGAAACAATGTCTATCTTCCTGCACTGTGGATAAAGAAAAACATTATATGAATTCAATCTCAGTATTTTTTCCAACAGAGGTTTCGGATTTTCGAGACAGGTTTCAAACGGAGGCTTCAGATTTAAAACAGGAAAAAAAAAAAGTTCAAGAAAAGAAAACGGGAAAGGAAACAAATCTGGCAAAGCATAACTCAGCCAGCATTTTTTTTTTTTTTTTTTTTTCCTGTGGCTCCAGGAGGGGGTTGAGAATTTCCGGCTGCTGTATTTTGTGTCCTTATGTCCCACTACTGACGTCCCACAATAAGGCACGGATTGATAACTTTTCCCTCTAGAGCAATTTATATACAGCAACTCTGATGCAACAACCACGCCCATGAAAAACAGACATTGAAAGTATTTACCGAGACAACTGGAGCATATTCCACAAAAGGGTTAACGATTATCCATATTTAAATCAAGGTGTTACTGAAGACTTGTGGATACTATATTCCTGTCACTCTACCCTGGCCTAAAATTTCCATCCGTCTATCGTGAATGCTAGAATATGATCCTTGTCACGAAGAAGCGACACAGAAATGACAGAGCCACAATATTCTCTATTCTCCTACTGTGCTACGTCAAAAAAGCTGCAAAAGGATGAAAATTTGGGCCAAGTTAAAGTGACTGAACTGCAGTCCCTATACGGAGCAGATCCTGCCACTAAAGAAGAGTTAAGTCCACGTCGAAATCGCTCTCTCTCTCTCTCTCCCATCATGTAACAGTGTAGGTAGTCCAGTGGTATAGTCATGTCAAGCAGTTCAAGTAAACCTACTTTTGGGGGACATACTAGTAATGTTTTGATCTAATCAGAGAAATTACGGTCCAGTTTTTCAGTTCTGGTCCATTCAGGTCAATTTTGATCCATTAACTCTATGGCTGTGATGGAATCTCTTCAACTGAATCAGCTCTTCTAGTATTAAGTAAAGTTCAAAACAAAGTCCGTAGTTATCGGCCAATATGTTACCAGTAATCGAGTTCATTTTCTAGACTTTCTGATAGCACAAATATGTGCCTGACAATTGCAGGAATATAATAACCAGGTTCCCTCGCCACACACAAAGGGTTAATGTACCTCCAAGCTTCGGGTCCAGTTACCTTCCATTCTGGAGCAAGTGAAGCCATTCTGGTTCACTAGTGCTCCCTCAGGTTTAGCCAGGTCTATTAAATTCGTTTGAGACTGGTCAGGCCAGTATAGGGATATTCATATTTAACTGAAGACTGCCAACAGCTTAAAGCGAATGCAGGTGGGATGAGATGGTGGTGGTTGGCTGACCATAATTATGGTTGAGTAAACCCTGTTAAAATGAGCGCTGCAGATCGACTGGTAGTACAGCTACATATTTCTTAGTCCAAGTCCACACTGGAGAAGAAATATGTGGACAGGAATGGCCAGGATGGGATGGAGATGGGTGGTGTGGTACGCCATGGGAAGTATGTGATGTGGTGATGGATTTTGCAGATAACCCGGTAAGGTGCAAAGCAAAAGTGAAGGAGCAAAAAATGGGTGGGATGAGAGGAGTGCGTTGGGCGGCAATGACGGTGGGGACGCTTAAGTCACAAATTTCTCTTTGAAGTTACAGGCCATGATATTTTTAAAGTGTGAGGAGGGTGGGAAAGAGCGAGCAGGATGAGCTGGGATGGTTGTGAGTGGTGTGGCAGGACGCAACTAATATACCCTGTGAAGACGGCCACTATGAACTGGCCGGAAAGGCACGGAGAAGGTTTAATGCAAAGAATTCTCCGAGCATGGGAAAACGACGACAACGAAGTATACGACTCACAACGATAACAATAACAAGGTAAGCACGCCACGCTCTCTTACACCTGGGTTCCCAAGACGGATAAAGAGACACTGCCGCCATGTTTCTGTCCTCCACCACCATTCTTCTCCTCCACACCTCTTCCCCAATCCCACCGTCCTTCCATAATACGCCTGGCGAGGTACTCAGACACCCTCGCACACCCCATTACCAGCATATTCAACCAGGAGAGACTGTGTTACGCACCATTATCTCTTGCACTTTCCATTTTTCTCCTTTACTTGCATTTTCCTTTCTCCTCTACCATCCTTGCACTTTCCTTTCCCCTCTGCTTTCCTTGAATTTTCCCTTCCCCTGTAGCATCCTTGCACTTTCCTTTCCCCTTCCCTTTCTTTTCCCTTCTCATTTACTTTCCCAGTCCCCTTTCCTGTCATTTTCCTTTCCTTTTTACCATCTTTTTCCTTCCCCTTTACCTTCCCTCTCCCTCTCTTCCCCATCTCCTTTCCTATCACTTTTCTTTCCTCTTTTCTTTCTTTTCCCCAATCTTTTCCTTTATCCTCTACGCTTCTTTCCCCTCTCCGCTCTTTCTTTTCTTTTCCTTATTTTCTTTCCCCTCCTCCCCTTTCATTTTTTATTATTTATTCCTTTACCATTTTTCTCTCTTATCTTCTCATTTTCTTTCCCTTCTCTTTTACATCCCTTCTCCTTCTCTTTTCAGTCTCCTTTCCTTTTCCCCTTTCCTCTCTTTTCCCCGTTCCTTTCCTTTCCCTTCCTTTCCTTTTCCTTCCTTACTTTACCCCCTTTCCTTTCACTTTCTTTCACATTTTGTTTTCTCGTCTCCTTTCCTTCCATCCCATTTACTCACTTTCCTTTCCCTTCCCACACTTGCACTTTCCTTTTCCCTCATTTTTCCTTTCCCATCCTGTTTCCTTTGATCTCTCTCTCTCTTTCACCGTATATTCTTTGACTTCCGCGCAATTTTCTGGAGTTCCGCAACTGTTTCCTTCTTCTGTTTCTCCTCCCTTCATGTTATTTTTTTCTTGCTTCACATTCTCTCTAGCAATTTCATTTTTCGTCTCCATTCCTTTATCTGCTTCCCAGGCGACCTTCTCCTTTCATCGAAATTTTCTATAGCTTTCTCCTTCAATTTTCAACCTGTCCAGACTTACTCACTGATCTTTATACTGCTTCTTCACTTCTTTCCTTCAAAGTTTTTCATTCCTTCTTCCCTACTTTTGTTGTCAATCAAACTTTCTCGCTCTCCTTTTCTGTTTCTCTCTCTCTCTCTCTCTCTCTCTCTCTCTCTCTCTCTCTCCAGTCATCTCATTTTACCCTCCATCTGACAAAGTCGGAGGAGGGTGTTGTTATCACAGGGATCAATTGGTGTCCGCCCGTAGAGCTGGGTGGCTGGGCGGCTGGTGATATTGTTTCCGGGACAGAACTCAGAAATTATACACTATAGTCATGAATTTTCACACAGTTATGTGTCTTATAGTGAACCGGTGCCTTTTGATATGTAGAATGCTGTGTTGTAAGCAGATTTTTTTTCCTTTAATAATGAAAAAGCAGAAGAAAACAAATCCATTCCTGGCTGGGACTCGGAAACTAATACAGGTACAGGCTTCAAACTCTCCAGGAATATGTGTTAATATGTCTCCTGGTGCCTTTTGGTCGCCAGAATGCCATGAGATTATTTAATGTTATGAAAAAACAAAAATACATAAAATTATTATTCTAACGCAGTTTTGTATTAAAACTTTGCAACTATTACACCTAAGAGGAAGAAACTATACATGATAAATGATTATATGAACATTTAATTATGTATTAAGTTTCATGACTGTAACTGTTATGTAATAAAAAAAAATGGCTGCCTAAACGAAAAATGGACGAGTAATAATTTCATCAAATCTGCTCAAAACTTCATTGCTGCCAGGGATACATTACAGAGTTTTTAAGTTTAATGTCTGTGTTATACAAGGAGGGGGGAGTGTGGGCGGTTATGCGCTTGGTTAGGTGTGCTGGGAGGTGGGGGCTATGTGCTTGGTCAGATGGAGGGTTGCAACAGCGTAGTGTTGCCTATGTTTTAACACGTTTCCGTTTGCCCTTTGTTTACATTCTTTTAATCTCCTCATCCTTTTTACCTTCTTTTACCGTCATCTCTCCTTTGATAACCATTCACTTTGTTCTTTCTCTCCCTACAGCAATACCTCTAACTTTTACACAAGTATTTCTTCTCCCTCGTCTCTCTCTCTCTCTCTCTCTCTCTCTCTCTCTCAATATCTCCTCCTACAGTCTTCCCTTCTCTCCTTCCACCTCCTCGCTCACTGCAGTCCCACCCCCCTCTCCCTCCCCCTCTCTCTTTCCTTCCTTCCTCCATTACTCCCACTCTTCATCCAATCCGCATTCAATATATTTCCTGCAGTGTCACCAGCTCTCTCCCTCTCCCTCTCTCTCTCTCTCTGCTTTCACAGGTCTTCACACTCTCTCCCTTAGCACTTCCATTTCTCTCCCTCTCCTTCTTCTCCTTCCTTCCTTCTCTCTTCCAGTTCTCTCCCTCTTTCTCTTCTCCTTTCTTCTTTCCCTTTTCCATTTCTCTCCCTTTCCCTCTTCCATTATTCTCTCTCTCTCTCTCTCCTCTATTATTCTTCCTCCTTTTGTCTCCCTTTCCTTTCTGCCTCTTTCTCTCCATTTACCGTACAATTCCTTCAAGCCTTTCTTCCTCTCTTTCATCTGCTAACCCTTTTTCCTACTCACTCTCTCTCTCTCTCTCTCCCTCTCTCTCTCTCTCTCATTGATTTCCCCCCCCTCCCTCTTCCTTCGCTCGTCGTCTCATATTAGTCACCGTTTCCGTCTTTCCTTTCCTTTCTTCCGTCATTACTCTCATTATTTTCCCTTTCCCTCTTCCCCCTCATTCCCCCCCCCCGTCCCTCCTTCCCTTCCTTCTCTCTTCCTAGTTCTTCTTCTCTGTCGTCCAATATACTCTCTCTCTCTCTCTTCTCAATATTTCTTCCTATCTCTTCCATTGTCCTTCTCTCTCTCTCTCTCTCTCTCTCTCTCTCTCTCTCTCTCTCTCATGTTTCCAATAATTTCACCATCCTTCGTCTCCCTCCTGCCCTCTTTTCCATTAGTTCTCTCTTGTTTCTCTTTGCTCTCCCTCTCTCACCCTTCTTCTTTTTTCTTTCCTGTTATTTTTCCCATCTCTCTCTCTCTCTCTCTCTCTCTGTCTCTCTCTCTCACTTCAGCCGTGCAATCCCTTTGACTATGCTATTTTTTCTCCCATTCACCATCTCTCTGTCTGCCTGCCTGCCTCTCTCTCTCTCTCTCTCGTCCCTCACCTTCACTACCTCTCTTGCCTTCTCAGACCACGCTAACAGTATTTTACGGATATTGCATCTCTCTCTCTCTCTCTCTCTCTCTCTCTCTCTCTCTCTCTCTCTCTCTTCCTGTGTGTGTGTGTGTGTGTGTGTGTGTGTGTGTGTGTGTGTGACACCTTTTTCTCCTATATTTCACCTACTCTCTCTTTCGCTTTGACCGTTCAAGTTTTCCTCCCCTTTCCTTCGTTTTTCTTTTATTTTCATCACTTTCGGTCCTCTCAGCCTTAGTCTTATCCCCTCTCCTCCTCCTCCTCCTCCTCTCATCCCTTTTCTCTCCTTCCTCTTTAGCTTCCTCTATGTCTTCTCTTCCTTCTTTCTTCTGTTCCCATCTTAGCTTTCTTCCTCCCTTCCTTCTATCTTTCCTCTCGTTTCTTCTCCTTTCCTTTTTCTCTTCTTCCCCTCGTCTCCCTTTACCCTAACTTTCTCTCCTCTTTAACCTCCTCCTCCTCTTTCTCCATTCTTTCTTGTACTCCTCCCTCCGCTCTCCTTCCATCTCTGCTCCCGCCCATCTCATCCCTTTTTAGCTATTACTTCCAGCTCCCTCACCCTCTACCCATCCCTTATTTTTTTTGTTTCCCTGAATTATCCCCCCTCTTCTCTCTCTCTCTCTCTCTCTCTCTCCTGCTTTACTATCAGCATTTCTTAATCTCTTTCTTCTTCCTTACACTATGATTCCTTCTCCTTTCTGCTTTCTTCTCTTCCTCTAGCCTCTTCAACAGTCTTATCCTTACTGTTCCTCTCTCAGTAATTATCGCTTCCCTCCTTCCCTTCCTCCCCTGTTTGCCTTCCTTACTGTCGATTACCTATGACTCCTTCCTAGCTTGTCATCTCTCCAATTTCCTCCCTATTTTCCTCCTCCCACCCAATCTTCTTCCACGCATCCCGCCTTCAAATCCTCACCCCCCCCACCCTCTCCAAACTCGTTTCCCACTACTATCTCCTTTACCAGATCCTCGGTTTTACTCCCTCTTGTTTCCTCCCTTCCTCAACTCTGCCTCTCTTTCTTCGTCCATCCCTCCTCTCTGCCAACCCTACCTCCATACTCTCTTCACTCTGGTTTTTTCCCTTCCCTCTAACTTACCACAGATTCAATCGCGATTCATCTAACATAATATTTAAAAACAAAAATAAACTTGATATTCTACTATAAGACAACTGGCACTATACAGAAGCAAAGATACTGTGTGTTCACTGCCCATTATTATTATTTTTTTTTTTTGAACTGGGGTGGTATTGACAAGCGTACATTCAGTCGGTTCCCTGCAGTGAGTTAAAAGTTGTGGCTACAGGAAGTATCAGAGACATGGAAAACTTTGCACTCTTCTCTCCTTATTCTTTATGCAAAAACAAGTCTTAGCTACGAAATTTTTCCTCTCGTAACCGTCATTTGTTATGCACCAAGGGTAAGAAAAGGAGTGCAAAAGTTTCTCACATTTTCTGTGCTTCTTGAAAATATTATATCCAAGCTACGAGAGAGAAATTATCGTAAGTCTGTTAGCGTATACGGGACCTGATGTGTAGAAAAATACTCTAGTTTAGAAAGATATTATATATATACATACCCCTTTCCTATTCTTCCCCTCCACCTAATCATCTTTCCTTCCTCTCTCCTCCCCCTCTACCTCCCATCCGTCCCTTTCTCCACCCCACTCCTTATCTCCCTCCATCTCATCTTTCCCTTTAATCTTTCAACCTTCCCTTTAATCCTTCCTCCCTAGCTGCTCCCAGTACTCTCCCCCCTCCCTCCTCATTCTTCCTTTACCTTAAATATCTAATCTTATTTCTTTATATTTTCCTATATAGTTAACCCGACCATCCATATGTGATTCAATCCCTGCAGCCTCAAGAAATCATTCTTACTTTACTCTTGTTATTTCCATGATTAAGTTTAGCTCAAGACAGGCTTCTCAAATTGGAAAGGTTAACCACTTAACTACGAGGACACAATTCTGATTACCCTGTATATTCTTGCTATCTCCGGACAATATTATTCAGCTTAGAGAAAACCTTTCGAACTGAAGGCGTTACATACAACCTTCATTAATCCCTGCAGTACAGCATACTGTTCTGAAAATTTAATAAATCCTCTTCAGGTAGCAATAATAAATATAAATAAATAAATAAATATATATATATGTTCCCTGCCCGGAAGAAGTTAAATATAGCTTCAATGAACACCTCCACTACTAGTTTACAAGATAAAATTAAGAGTAAGTTATCGAGGTAAAGGGTTTAACGTAGGAGCCTATCCAAACACCCCCACACTTAGCGAGACGGGGTTACGTCTTTGTTCGGTGCTTCCACTTAACGGCACACGGCAGGCAGGGTTCACTTTATAAAATCGCTTCAATCAATAATCAATCTCCCGACTTTTTGCTCAGTCCCCTCGCAACCCCTCCCACTCTCTCCCCCCCCTTGCCCCTATCTATTCTACTGACTCTCCTCCCTCTATCATTCCCCTCCAGCTACTCATCTCACTCCCCTACCTCCATCCACCCATCCCACTCTCCCTCCTACACTACCCATCCCACTCCAACTTCCTCCCCCTACCCATCTCATTCCCCCTCATCCCTACATCCATCCCACTCTTCCACCTACCCATCTCACTGCCCATCCTCTGTTAACTCAACCCTCATCCCATTCCCTGTTCCCATCCCATCACCCCGTTCCTTCTCGTCTACCTCCCTCTTCTTTCCCCTACACATCCTTATCTTTAACTATCCATATCCCTCTCCCTCTTTCTCCACCCATGTCATCCTACGTCCATCTTCGTCTTACTGCACCCATCCTCCTCTCCACTATCATCTCAACCCTCATCTCATTTCCTCTCAACCCCCGCTTCTTTCCTTCGAGTAAGCTACCGTACTTTTTCATCTGTGCCCCTCCCTCTCTCTCTGTCTCTCTCTTTCCACAGATCCCCAGGACTATGCTATTTTTTTTTCACTCATTTTTACTTTTCCTATCCTGTTCTCTACTCTCCTTCCCCACCCCTTCCAGCTTTTTCTCCTTGACCTATAAATTCGGCAACATAAGTGGCAGCCAGCGCTTCCCTCGTTACAAAAAACATTAATTGTGCAATGAGGGATGGTAAAAAGCGTTAATGACACGCTTAACATTAATGGCACACTTAATTGGCATGAGATAAAAAGCTGGAAAAAAAAAAAGACACTGGTAGCTATCCCTCCCTTGGTGACTGGTCGAGCCTTGGACCAATAATATCACGTGGCCTCAAACTCATTACCCTGAGTGGTGTATATACCTGCCTCTCTATACCCTGTTCAATCGACCTAAAACTGCCACCCCTCCACTTAAATACTGAGATGTAGCAAGAGATTAACGTCAGAATATGAAGATGTGATATGGAGTGAATATGGAGCCAGAGTATGGCTTATTCTGCCACTGTGCTATGAGAAACAATTTGTGAAATGACAACAATTTGGGCCAAGTTAGGGTAAAACGACTATATGTGATTTTTTCCCTTCTGACTACAGCCAATTTGATCATGCCTGAGAGAGATTTGTGTGCCCATTTAATCATTTACCTGTTGTTTACTGACAGAATACGACTATTAAAGCCATAGGTAATTTCCTTAACATTTCTCCACAGACAGCAACATACTTAACTGCCCATCTCCGATAACAGGTCAGCATTCGATAAGGAGAGGTAGTAGTTTTCTCTCAATGGAAGGCAAACCAGTTATAGTATAGCTGACTGGCTAACTGAATTGGCTGACTGACTGCTTACACTGACTGATCTGAATACCCCGATAAAATGAGAGTATTTTCTCCACTCACTGGTTCACTACTTTCGCTGACTTTCTTACCTTCTGAACAAAAGGAACCGATTACTTTATTTGATTACGTGACTGACTTAACTGCTGTACCCGCAACTCGGTGTTTTATCATACTGGCCGAATACTTACTTTTTACTGAGTGACTAATTAACATAAGCCTCTTACCTAACCAGCTCAACACTATTGCAGCAAGAACTGCTTACAGTGACTGAACGAACTGTGACATGCGACAAAGTAGTTGACTTTTGGACCGATTTAACTGTCAGACAGACTGACTGACTGATCGGCTGAAAAACTACTACAACCACTAGCATTACTACTACTACTACTATAGCAGTTGCAGTAGTAGCAGCAGTTGAAGTGGAGTAAGCCCGGTCTGTCTGGCAGAACGGATCCATCAACTGCAAGGAAGTGGCCGCCCCTGCACGGTTATCCCGTGCAGTGAACCCATGTTCGCTTGCGGTGGACATCACCTTGATAAAGTAAGGTGCGGGAGGCGGTTTGGTTCCCGAATGGACGCCGCATTTGCGTCTCTCCACCCAATTAACAGAGGCATCGTAGTAGGCTCCTCATCACCATCTGACATAGTAAATGACTGACATGACTGGCTGACTGACCGACTTAATGACCCATCTGAATTACTTGCAGACTTAACGACTTACCTGACTCAGTTAACTTACAAACTGACATATTAGCCTTAAACGACTCATCTGAATAATTAACTAACACATCACTAGAACTCCTTTCAAATTTCAGTAGGAGTGCATCCCCTCAGCGCATTCAGCATCCAGTCAGCACTAACTAAACCAAAGCCCGCATCACTAAGGCAGCTTGCGGCACTCTCACAAGGCTGAATAAATACCAATGGCCACACACACAGTGAATATATACAGCTGGCGAGGAACGAGATTTACGGCTGCACGTCTGTCGGGTTTTATGATTCGTCTTACCGTCCCCTGAGGCAGCGTGTGTGATGGTTCTGGCTTTTGTTTCCGTCTTCGTGCTTGCGTTAAAACAAACATTAGGAACAGACATAAAGCGAGCACACCCAGACACACACACACACACACACACACACACACACACACACACACACACACACACACGTCCATCACATCATGCAGGAAAATGTGATGGTATTTTCAGAGGAGGGAGAGTGGCTTCGAAAAATGGACACTAGAGGGTAAAAATATGAAGGTGTGAGAGGGCGGTGAGGTACCCACGGAATTTTTTTGTACTTTAAGCAATATCGGTCACAAGGAGGATGGAGAGACAGACAGACAGATAGGTAGACGGATAGACAGCTAGAAATACAGAGATATTGATAGATAAATACAAAGAGATACGGATATAGAGTGATAGACAGGTAGGTATACGAGTAGATAAACTGAGAGAGAGAGAGAGAGAGAGAGAGAGAGAGAGAGAGAGAGAGAGACGCGTTCATCACAAGACCCTCAGATCCTCCTACACAAATACTGTAGCCTAACCTTTCAAATCAATCGCATCAATTTTACGATCCGGGAAAATATCTAAAGAAAACGTGAGAAAAAGTCTTACTAAATAACACTGAAACTGATACGAAATGAACAACAGTCTACCCTAAGTTCATCTGAAACGTAAACCCAGTGGACTGCAGGCTGAAATTGCCCCTCTCCTGCAGGTCACCATCCTCCTTTTCGGGGATTGGGAGGGAGTTGAAGGATTTGTGTACAACCTGCCTCTGGAATTGGCTGGTTTTATAGGTGCCACCACTTGAAGGCGTACCTCTCCTTCAACTCTCCTGTTTTTAGCCAATAGCATTCACACTGTGTCATGTTTCTGGAAAATGCAATGTAAACTCTCCATCCACTTTAATCCCCCTCCCCTCTCTCTCTCTCTCTCTCTCTCTCTCTCTCTCTCTCTCTCTCTCGTGTGTGTGTGTGTGTGTCCTCCTACTTTGCATAATCTCATTCCTCCCTTACATAGCTCGACCACAAGCTTTCTTCTTTTTCCCTCAATTCTCTATAACTCCTCTCTATGCTTCTCTCCCCTCTTTCACTTTTCCCCTTTCTATGCCTTTGTTCTTTTATAGTTCATCTCTCTCTCTCTCTCTCTCTCTCTCTCTCTCTCTCTCTCTCTCTCTCTCTCTCTCGTTAATTTGCATAAACTCTTTCCTCTCTTTCCCCTCCTCTTCACTCCTTCCTTTCTCTGCCTCCCACCTCTCTTCCTCTTCCGCCTTCAACATCCTTCCCCACCTATTTGTTCTCTCACATTCCATTCATCTCCCTACCCTCTTCTATTCTCTCGTCTCCCTCCTTGTCACTACGAGAACATTATTACACAGAAGGAGTCCTCTCTCTCTCTCTCTTGCTCGTCCAAATATAATCACCTCAACACCCTTACCACCATAATCCTTGTGCATCCATTTTAGTTCTCCTCTTCCCCTCCACCTGATTATACCATCCTTTCTTTCCCTTACTCATTTTCCCACTGTCACCCATCCTCAATCACTCCCTCTTCTCCTTTCCTACTCCACCATACTTTCCTCCTTTTTTCCCCCTTTATATTCCATTCATCCTTTTTCCTACGTTACTTTTGGGTTACACTGTAGATCAAAGCCGTCAGAATGATCAAAAGTATAACACTAACCACACGAGTAAGTTTTAGTACCGCAGTTCTTCGTTATAAACAGCTATTTTTAAAGTATTCTTGTGTTTGTTTTTGTTGTTATGTTTACAGGAATCCCTCCAAAATTTACCAGCTAACATTCCACTGTTATCTGTAAAACAAATTTGCCAGTTTTCCCAAGCTGGACAGCAACAAATATATAAAAAAAAAGTACAAGTAGTTATATTTTAGAACACAACCCTGACCCTGAAAAACTTGCTATATCCATGACCCAGAAAAAAAGCTGGAATACTTAGAAACACATCCCTGACCCGGAAAAAGGTTGATATTTTAGAACACATCCCTGACCCAGAAAAAAGATAATATTTTACAACACATCCCCGACCCAGAGAGAGAGAGAAACAAAAAAACGTGATATTTTGGGACACATATATATCCCTGACCCTGAAAAACAGTGATATTTTACAACAGACCCCTGACCCAGAAAAGAAGGTGATATATTAGAACACATCCCTGACCCCGAACGAGGACTGCCTGTGTCGCAAGGCACATGGCAGCCACACACCACCACGAGGAAGTATTCATGAATTTGGTCGGACTTCCTCATTTGAATATTCACATCAGTTGGGTTGTAAAGTGTACGGTTGTAAGAGTAAAAAATAAAAATATAAACAGGGAATTGCTAGAAGCCTGCAAAAAGCTGTCTTCCCCAGGACAAAAATAAACAAACGGGAGCAAATATTATGATCCTTTGATTATGAGAGCTGAACTATATCAAAGACTGATGCTCAAAGGAAAAAGAAATACAAATTGAGAGTGTTCCAGAGATGACCAACTGCATCATGAAAGTGTATTGGTTATATGTTTGATTAATGAGTTGGACAGAAAAGGGTTACAGGGCGTTACTGGCTGGGCATACTGTGCGCTTAATGTAACTGGGAAGGGATGCTGGCAAACATTTCAGACCAAGAGCCATCAATGAAATGGCGATAATGGGCGATGTGGAATGCAGCACTGAGAGAGAGAGAGAGAGAGAGAGAGAGAGAGAGAGAGAGAGAGAGAGAGAGAGAGAGAGAGAGAGAGACAGAGAGAGAGAGAGAGAGAGAGAGAGAGAGAGAGAGAGAGAGACTTCAAGGATATTGAATGAAGATGGACTCATTGTGCTGTTGAATACCAAGGGATCCTTTTCTGGAAGATTTTGCATGTGAATGATACGGGAAATGAGTTTCTGGTGCATTAAAAATGACACCTTTCCATTTCTCCAATCAGAATATCAGACAAGTCAGATATTAGCTGTGTCATGGCCTCATCTAGTGACCGCTGAAGTAACTGTTGTGATGGAAACTATGAGAAGCAGTCTGAAAAATTTGCACACAGCGACAGACGTGCAGCTTAGGTCAATGATAAGCAGTAGGCTGAGAGTTGGGACAGGACCGAACTCTGCAGAACACCACTATCAATAGCTTTAGAAGAAGACTGGCCGTCGACAACAGCTACAGAACAGCCAGAAAGGAAATCTGGGTTGAAGGCACAAACAGAGGGGATAGAAATCGAGGAGGACAGTTTGAAAATTGAATTTTTTGCCAGACTCGGTCGAAAATCCTTGTGATGTTAAGTGCAGCGGCAAAGACTACAAACATCCTTAAAAGAGGTTGGCCAAGAATGTGAGAGGAAGTGAAAACACAGCCAATGAAGCATCCCTGAAGGCACCCAACTGATACGCGGAACCCATACTGAGTCAGGAAGGTTGAGAAGAGAGGTGCTTTACAAAATTACCCTACTGAGGACAATGACTTTGGAAATGTACGTGGGCGACGGCCTGAGGCTTGGAAATGGTCGCCATACTGAACAAAACAAACTTCCCGCTAGAAGGAATGGTGCAGGTTAACAGACAAAAATGGAAGAGTTTGCTTACGTAGGGTGTCGACCAGGAAGAACAGTTTTTGAAACCATCAAGAAGGAACCACTTCAGGACCGTATGCGTTCTTAGTCTGACGCTTGAGGGGGAGGAAGGTACAGTCGAGGTAAAAAGTTGTGCCATACGGAGGAAGAGTCAATAGTTGTATCTGACTGAGGTACAGTGAGAGTCAAAAACTATGTCACAAAAGTCAGTGGCAATGGAGTTACATAACTTTCATAATCACTGACTCTGACATATCTTTTGATCCTGACCATACTTCCCCACTACAGATACTGGTAATGGGGGTACGCCACTTCTGTAATAAATGACCCGAACACAACTTTTAATCTTGACTGTACCTCCTCCACTACAGACTCTCCCTACACAACGTTTAACCCCGACTGTACATCTTCTGAAGACACTTTAATTCCAGGCATGAGGAAGCCAGAGACAGAAAGAGATGGGGGGGGGAGGAGCAACAGAGTCGTTCAGAGTAGAGTTGGAGACAAAATAAGGTAACAGAAGTCTGCGCAAATGGCACCAAATCCCCCTACCGCAGCCAGTGTCACGGTCTTGGGACTCCCTTTGCGCAAGGCTTGGATTCACAAATAAACATACAATCGCTCCCTAAGATTCTTATTGCAGGAGCGCCAGGAGACACAAGTTTCTGCTCTCTTGTTTCCTTGTCTTTCCTCCCAAAACAAGTAGTGATGATCTTCTCCTTTCATACTTGGTAACTGCAATCTTCATTTTAATTTGGCAGATATTTGTCTTTGCAGTTTATTTCCCGATGCTCAGTAGCAGAGTAACAATACTATGTCTCTCCATACTTTTCACAGCACTTCTTCATGACTAACATCACAGACTAGTGCTAATCTATCGTTACATCTAAGCATTCAAGACGGAGAGATGGCAATTTTAGGTCAATTTAGAGTCAAAAGATAATAATACAGTGTTTGTTTCTGCAGGAAGAACAGGAGATGAGATGATTCTAATTATTCTTTGTGCTTCCTGCGAAAACATAGGTGAGTTACGAGCCAGAATGGTCCATAAGTCTGTTAGTGAATCCCGTCCCAGAGCTCCTTCCGCCTCAGTAACTCAGCATGCATGCCTCAGGGTGAACGGAGAATTGAACACGGTGCATGACCCAATGACATGACCTGACATGACCTGACCTAATCTAACGTAACTTAGCCTAACTAAACTAAAGTAACCACATCTGCCATGTGAGATCTGCTGAAGACTGCCATGCTTTTCTTATCTTTTTAATAATTTTGGTTGGGTCAGACTGCTGCGTTAGATAAGGTTTAATGGAGTTTAGCTTGAGTAAGCAACAAGGTAAGTGTACCAAAGGGAACTTTGAGCATAGGATAGTCCTGGCAAGGTCGTTTTCGTAATAGTTCCTCACCAATTTCTGTAATATATATATATATATATATATATATATAAGACGCATTTCTCTTTCCTCTCTCACCATCTCGTCACCTCTCTAACTATCTAGCTATCTATTGCCAGACGCCTCAATCCCGTTTGGGGTGGCCACAAACAAATCGCCTCCAAGTCGGGCTGTATTTTCTTTTTTTCTTTTTCTTTCCTCTTCCTACCTCTATCGCTCACTTTATCTTCTCCCCTACACTTTTCCTCCCCAAAACTTTCTCATGTTTCCTTAAACTTATCCCCTCGCTCATCTTCTCTCTTATTTTTACTTTCTCCTCTCTCCTTTCTCCTCTCCTTTATTTTCTCTTCTCTTCTCTTCCACTCCCACACTTTGTCTTTCTTTTTCGTCCCCTACCTCCGAGACTCTGACAGAGGGAGTGGTGGGCGTGGGCAAACCTACCTCTTTTCTTTCCTTCCCCCTCCCCCGACACACACACATTGGTTAGCTCTTTTGTGTAATTAGACCTAGCCTAGAAGGTAACCCCGTAAAAAGCCAGTACGCCATCTGTTACCAGTACCTCAAAAGTGGGCTGCTGCTTTGAACTTTTCCCCTTCCTTCCTCTCCCTCCTCCTCTTCTCTCTTCCCTTTTCCCTCTCCTGCCGTTCTCTCTCCCTCCTTCTCCCCCCCCCTCCCCTTCTCCCTTCCCCTCTCTATCTCATCCCAACTACCATCCCCTCTCTCCCCTCCCCTATTCTCTTCCACTCTCTCCCTTCTCCCAGAGTCTTCTTATCCACCTCCTTTTCTCTCCAGTCTTAGCTTCCTCTTTTCCTCTTCCTCCACCCTTTCTTCTGCCTCTCACTTCCTCTCCTTTCTCTCCCTCCCCTTCTCTCTTTCTCTCCTTCCCCTTCTCTTCTCTCTTTCTCTCCCTTCCCTTCGCTCTTTGTCTCATCTTCTCCCCCTCCCTACTCTGTTCTTTCCTTTCTTTCCCTCCCTCACTTTCTCTCCCATCTTTCTCCACTTCTCTCTTCCCCTCCCCCTCTTCTCTCCTTTCTTCTCTTCTCTCCCCTCTTCTCCTTTCCTCTCTTCCCCTCCCTCCCTTTCTCTCCCCTCCTCCGCTAATGAGCTGGCCATAAAACTGGAGGGGGAAATGTCAAGGGGAAAGGGACGGGGGGGAGAGAGAGAGAGAGAGAGAGAGAGAGAGAGAGAGAGAGAGAGAGAGAGAAATTAAATCAATGGGAGGAAAAAGTGGGACAGAGGGGAGAGACGAGAAAGAGTTGATTAAGGTGGAAAGAGAGAAACATATGGAGGTGAAAGGAAAAAAAGAGGGGACGGGGGAGGGAAGGGAGACAGAGGAGAGGAGGAAGAGAAAATAGGGAAGAAAGAGGGAGCAACTCTGGGGTAGGGACGGAGGAAAGAGGAGGATGGAAAGAGACGAGAGAGAGGAGGGATCGGAGGAAGATTAAGGGAGAGAGGGATGAACGATACAGGGACGAAGAGAAGAAGTGGAAGATATAAAGGGGGCAAGTGATGAGGGGAGGGAGGAAAGAGAGTGGGAGGGAGACAGAGGCGGATAGGGGAGGAAGGAAGAAAGAGGTGAGAGGAGAAAGGGGGAAATCAGAGGGAAGATAGGAAGGTAAGGAGAGGGGAGGGGAGGGGAGGGGAGGAGAGGAGAGGAGAAAAGAAGAGAGGAGAAGAGAGGATAAGAGAAGGGAAGAATGAGCGGGAAAGAGGGGGAGGGGGAAGAGAGGGGAAAGAGAAATGAGAGAGGAGGAGTGAAATATGGAGGAAGATACGGGGAAAGGAGGGAGGGAGGAAAGAGGGGGAGGGAACTCTGCAAGTGACATGCTTCCCTCTTATCTCTCTTCCTTTCCCTCACATCCCTCTCCCTTCCCTCCCTCCATCATTATTCCTCCACTACCACAAATTCTCATTCTCGCCCTCCCCTCCCCTCCTCTCTCTCTCTCTCTCTCTCTCTCTCTCAATTACCTAACCTCTTTCTTCTCCCCTTATCATACATATACTACATTCATATACATAAACATACATACATACATATATATTTACATACATGTCCATACATAATAAATACGTACACTAAATTTCACACCTTTATCTCTCCACTTATCTCCCCCTTTTCCTCCCCTCTCTCCCCTCTCCCTCCTGAGTTATACATTTATTCTCCCAAGTTATACATTTTTCAGCCTATATTCATCCCCTTCATTATCACTCACTGTCCCGCTAACGAAAGGACTACGTGATATTAACCCCTTCAGTACGGTGACAAACTTCTTATTGTACTCTCTCTCTCTCTCTCTCTCTCTCTCTCTCTCTCTCTCATTTTCACAGACCCTTTCACTGCTGGGATTTTTTCTTGAATAAAATCGTCTGGTTGTGGTGAATGTCTTATCACTAGTCCATTTATTTGTTATCGAATATGTGGTTTACTGCTCCAAGACGATTTTTGCCTCAGCTTAGGATTGCCTCTTAGTAACAGGGGTTACTTAAGGCTTTATCTAATCCCTCCAATTCGGAAAGTAACGTGAAAAAAATCGTCTGGAGATAGCACGAAAAAAACTACATCGGACTGAAGGTGTTAGTACGTGTGTCAGTCGAGAAAAGGATTTGAGAATGTCAGTCATGAATCCGATTTATACTGCCCCCTTCTCCCCCCCTTACCCCATACCTCCTCCCATGCCATTCCCCACCAGCATCCCCTCCCCCTGCCTTCCCATCACCATCCCCTCCCCTTGTCCCCTCATGTACTCCGCTCCCTTGTCTCCCACCACCTCCCCTTCCCCCTGTCCCCTCCATTGCTCCTCCTCCACCATTAACTCATCCTGCCCCTCATCAACACCCCCCCTACCTCCCACCCCCTACTATCCCCTCCTCCATCATCATAACCATCCCCTTCTCCCATCCCCCATCCTCCTGCAACCACCATTCCCCTACCACCCCACACCCCACCACCAACACCCCCTCCTCCTGCCCCAACACCACCACCCTCTCCCCTGTCCCCACCACCAACCCTCTCCATGCCCCCAACTGTCACCCCTTCCTCCTGCCCCCATCACCAGTCTTTCCCCTTTGTCCCCCTACCGTCACCCCTTCCACCTACCCCTTGGACGGCCACTCTAAAAAAGCTTACTGTTCAGACATTTTATTCAGTTTTTATTTAATTTTCCCAAGGGATTAGAGAGTTACCTAACACAATCAGTACCGTCACGTTTTTACATTCTTCCTGTTGTCTCTACACAATTTAATTCAGCTTAGGTAAGAGTTTTCCAGATAGAGGGATGAGACAGTATTTATTACTCATTTACGGGGATGCTTCACTAGGCTAAATGAAGTCGTCTTGAAGCAGTAGGAGTAAACTTAAACTATATCGCACTCGGAGCACGAATACTCGTTTCATCCAGAGGTCAGCGTCATCCAATGGTCAAAAAATAACAATGTTTACACAATGAACAGTGAAAGATGTTGGAAGGATGGAAACTGATATTATACTGCGAACACACACACACACACACACACACACACACACACACACACACACACACACACACACACACACACACACGTCTCACCTTCAGCCGTGGGTGTGGAGAGGAAATATCATCGGACTGGATCGACCGTTCTGATATCATTTCTTATCAGGGCTAACGGCACATTTACGCCGGCACCCCATTCATTTACCAGTGAGATAACAACCAATTTATTAGTATAGAATATTGAATCAAAGACCATTAAATGATATATGAAAAAACAGGCTATTTTAGGGCAATTGACGAGGTGAAAACATGGCGTATAAATTGGGTGCGCAATTATAAGTGAAAGGCTTCTGGGTAATAGCTGTATTTTAGGGGCTTTGTGAAAATACGAGCGGGAAAATATATTAACTCTTCATGATGGATCTATATATAAGCACACCCACATACTCACACACACACACACACACACACACACACACACACACACACACACACACCCACACACTCTACATATGCCGTACTATATAGATAGATGGACAGGTAGGTTGATAGATAGATAGAGATAAACAGATAGGTAGATACAGATGCATATATAGATTGACAGATAGATAGATAGACTGACTGACAGATAAACAGATAGACAAATAGACAGACAGACAGACAGCTATAGATAAACAGATAGACAGATAGACAGACAGACAAACAGATAGACAGATAGACTGATAGATGTATACATATACATACAGACATACATGTATAAGCAAAATACATATATACACCTCTACACTCCTAACGATAGGCACATTTAGTCTACATACACTCATCCATACAAACACAACTACAGACTCCTAATGACTTCATACTGTATAAGCTGGTATGGAATTGTTCATACCCAGTCAACAGCTCACTAAAAGATCGGACTCCCAAAATGGTTTAACAGCAATTGTGCCAGAGCAACGACCCAGAATTCCTTAGGATATAACTTTTACTTAAAATCAAAATCATCTGAATCACTCAGTCAACTTAAAATTGCTAGAAACAATGCAAAGTAGTAATTAATTTCACTAAGTCAAACTTCTTCACAACCAAACATCCAACTTATAAAATAATCCAAGTGACAATTGAATATTTTGGTCAACTCTCAATTCTTTCAATAATAGCTTTAGTAAGTCATCACCCATCCCCCCACTAAAATCTTATGGTAACACTATAAATGGCTCCCGTGGTAAAGCGAACATCCTTGTCAGTGCATCTGCCAGAAATTCTACCATAGTGGAACTCAGCCAGAACGTCCCTGTACTAGAACCTGACTCTCTAGATACAGCTTCACTTAAGATACAGACTAGATACGTAAAATCCATGCTAGACAGTTTACCAACCAACAATTGTTTTGCAAAAGTGTTCCCCAGAACCTGCTGCTGTTCTAGCTAAATTATTCAGACTATGCATACCTACTGTACTTCTTCTATCCACCCAATTCCAAAGAAAGGAAGTTCCTCTGACCCCTCTGATTACAGACCATTAGCTAGCACATTTTCTCTTGGTAAAGGATTTGAGACCGTAATCAATTGGCACATTATTAAACATCTTAAATCCAAGAACTTAAATAGTGATAGACAGTACGGTTTTCGCCACGAAAGATCCATTGTTGATATACTCAATCTTCTGACTCAAGCCATCCACCAGTCAACTGACAAACATGGACAAACCCATGCAGTAGCCCTTCATATTTCTAAAGCTTTTGACAGAGTGTGGCACCGTTACCTGCTACCCAAACTCCCTTGCTATGGTCTGTCATCTTTTGTTCCTCTGATTTCCTCATATCTTAGAGACAGAAAGATAAAAGTCGATGATATATATTCCAATTTCCATTTGATTAATGCCGGCGTACCACAAGGATCGTCTGGCTCCAACCCTGTTCCTAATTCATATTAATGATCTGTCACCCATAATCCCATTCACTCATATGAAGATGACTCAACAAGTCACCGCTCATTCACACTTAAACTCCCATTCACAAAGATTAACATCTCTAACTCTCAACTCAGTACAGTAATCTCCATAAATCGACTTATCTAAGATCACGGAATGGGGACAAAATCACATTGTATCATTTAACTGTAGGAAAACGAAATATATACAATTTACTAAGAGACAGATATTGCCTGGTTCCTATATTACCTTCAATGCTACTAATATTCCTATCTCTAAAAGTACCGGTATTGAAATTCTCAGTGTTTCACTTAACAATGCCCTTAGCTGGACCTCTCATGTAAGATCACTTCCTATAATCGCTTCAAGGAAACTTACATTGTTGTACAGAATCCGTAACTTCTTCACTGACGAGCAGCTAGCATTAATTTACAAGAGTCATGTGCGCTCTCAGCTGGAATATTGCTCACCCTTGTGGAATGTATGTGGAGAGGTTGCGTTAAAACAACTAGACAAAATTCAGAAAAATGCAATTAGAGTAATTAATAACCGTACTATTACCAGTGAACTACCTCCCCTACAGGTAACAAGGAATGCTGCCTCCCCTGTATTATTATACTTTTAAGGCAAATGCTCAGACGAAGTTGCATCCATTGTGCCACCTCTCCACGCCTTCCCTCGCACTACGCGGGCATCTGGTAGCGCTCATGAGTGGACTGTCACACTGCCATATTGCAAAACTTCTGCCTATCAGAATTCTTTTATTCCCCGAACTGCATCTCTTTGGAACTCACTTCCCCAGAGTGGTTTCCCCCCAAACTTCAATTCCAAATGTTACAGATTTTTCATCAACGAAGGACACCAGTAATCAGATGTAGGGATTTTTTTTTTTCTTATTCTTCTGCTTTTCCTTCCTCTGTTCTGTTCTTGTAAAAAAGAATATGTATGTACATCCACACACACACAAAACTACACATACACATGACCCCCACCCCCTCTCTCTCTCTCTTCCCCCAGTAAGTTACCGGAGTTCATTACGACACTTGACATCGCCCGCCACGACAAACCAATCAGGCTGGAGAAATGGCACCATTCCTCTCACCTCCTTTCCTCCCCCCTCCCCCCTTCTCTTCCCTTCCTTCTAACTCTTCATCATTGCCCTCCCCTACCTTCTCCCTCCTCCCCTCCCCTCTTGGCACTTCCCTCTCATTTTCTAACCTCTTGTCTGTCCACTCTTGCCCCTCCTCTCCCATTCTCTCTACTCTTGCCCTTACCCTGCCTTTCTTTGCACTCTTGCCCCTTACCTCTCATTCCCTGCCCCTTACCTCTCATTTCCTGCTCCTTACCTCTCACTTCCTCCACTCTTTGCCCCTTACCTCTCATTTCCTGCCCCTTACCTCTCATTTCCTTCACTCTTTGCTCCTTACCTCTCATTTCCTTCACTCTTTGCCCTTTACCTCTCATTTCCTTCACTCTTTACCCCTTACCTCTCGTTTCCTGCCCCTTACATCTCACTTCCTCCACTCTTTGTCCTTTACCTCTCATTTCCTGCTCCTTACCTCTCACTTCCTCCACTCGTTGCCCCTTACCTCTCATTTCCTCCACTCTTTGCCCCTTACCTCTCATTTCCTCAACCCTCTGCCCCTTAACTGTCATTTCTTCCACTCTTTACCCCTTACCTCTCATTTCCTCCACTCTTTGTCCCTCCCGCTCTTCTCCTCCACTGTTGCTACTCCCCTCTCATTTCCTTCCCTCCTAGCCATTCCCTCCCTTTCCCCTCCCCCTCTGTGTTTCATTAATCCCCTCCCTCCCTTCTCCCCCTCCGCTTTGGTTCTCTCTCCTCTTGCCTTTCACCATTCCCTTCTATACTCTTACAGCTCGGTTTTGATTTTTATCGCCCGCCTTAGCAAGGCGGGCGATAATGTTTTTGCCATCGTTTGTGTGTGTGTGTGTGTGTGTGTGTGTGTGTGTGTGTGTGTTCCCTACATATCTCGAAAAACTGAGGACGAATTTTCACCAAATCTCCAGGAAATAGTAATTACGTGGATGTGCAAAATCATATTACTTTTGGTGAGAATTTGATCTAAGGCGACCCAATGCCAGCCACCATATATATATATATATATATATATATTATATGTTTTGGCTGTTTGCAAAACCCGGTGACTAGATTCCGTAGAGTTTTGAACATTTTCTTCAAATTGGGTTTGTAAGAAACTAGCACCTTATCCAACAACATAATTATTTTGGCGGGCTATTATCGTTCTTCCCCCGGATGCTTTCGTTTCATTTATTCTTCATTTACGTAAAGATGTAGCCTACTCGCGTCCCTGTGTAGACGTCTTTGTCGGGTTCACAGAGGCTACCCAGGTTCGGCGTAGAGCTGCAGTTTTTAGCCTTTTCAGGGTCACGCCCCCTTTCTTCCAACATCTGACACCAAAAAGATCTTCCTGAATTGTGGTTGTGGTTGTGCTGCTGTTTTATTTTATTTATTTATTTATTTATTTATTTTTGTGTTGTACCTGTTGATTGATGATGATGATGATTATGATGATGGTGAATGAAGATGATGATGATGATGATGATGATGATGATGATGATTATGATGATGATGATGGTGATGAAGCTCAAGGAGCATCTGGATGTAAACCCAGTGAACTGCTGACTGAAGCTGCCCTTCTCCTGCAATTCACCATCCTATTTTCAGGGAACGGCGAGGGAGCTGAGGGACGTTTGTATAACCGGACCACAGAGCCACTCAAATGTAATGGTGCAACCACGTGAAGGCAAACCTTCCATGCAACTTTCTGAATTAAAATGAAAAACAAAGAATTATGTTTTGTATTATACCGTTCATTTCGTAACTAAAACAAGTTCTTATAAACAATCAGACAGCACACACAGCATAAATATATTGTACACTATTGTTTGCGGCTACGACTGAATGCGATGCCCCGTGCCGAAGAAGACAATGCAGATCCCACTGCTATTCACCTAATTTCTGTGTTTCGTCTTGACCCCGACCAACGAGGAACACACGTCCCCACAGGGATACGTGGATGTGAACATCGCTGGGTCATAGAAACCACCACTTGATCACAAACACGGACCCGCGGGAGATTATAACCAACACATGGTCATAAGCACAACCATATGGTCATAAAACAATAACTCAATCACAAATACGATACCGTAACACTGTCATGAAACCTTATGGCCTCAAAGCATCAGTCAAAAACTGCACAAGCATTTCCATAAAACCTTTTGATTTGTCAAAGTTCTTTGTTTCGAAATACAAACTAATTATCATTCTTTTAACCTTCATGACTAGTTTTCATTACTGTTTGGTTCATATAAGTAATAATACCTGGACTGAAGGGAAAAAAAAAGTATGAATACGAGAGACATGGAGTTGTCACATGCTGAAGCCGCTGGCGACTGGCGCTGGGAGGTTTTGTTATTTTAAGGGAAAAGTAACAATGATGACAAACTGACGGGGAACAGAAACCGAGTTTTTGGTGTTTCGACTAAGGAAAACTGGAGTGTGGGCCATCCTTCGATATGGCTTCGGATCCTTATATTAATCTCGAAATGACCAAACCAAGGGAGGTGATTAGGCTACAGACTGAGAAGGCAAGCAGGCAACTCTTTACTCGCTGGTGCAGAGAAGTATGCATCCAAGTCTGAAGCAGAGACAAAATATTATGCGAACTGACACACACACACACACACAGAATGGCCAGGTGAAGTATGTAACCGCGACATGAAGAGACAGTAGGGTACCCTTACGAACAATACTTATTTTAAAAATACTGTATATTGTCGTCATTCTGAACTGGCTAGTGGTTAAAATGACAATCCCTCAAAAGCAGAGCAGGCATAAACGAACAGACTGCAATCGTACAAAGGCGACTACAAATTTACGAGTCCAGTCTGTTTGATCTGCCCCCGTCATGTAAGGCAAAGGCTTCAAATACACACACACACACACACACACACACACACACACACACACACACACACACAGGTAAACAACAAACGAATTAACCTGTATTATTAAACTGAATGCAGGAGGGTGGAAGCACACTCCAAATTACGAGTATTATGCCATTTGTGAGACGCCTGTCATTTCTAGATTTGACAGACGTGCATCCCATATTACAGAGATAGTTAGCAATGGTTAAAAAGAAAAAAAAAGTAATGTTCTGCTTTGAAAATTATCGCTCCCCCCCCCCGACAAAAAAAGGGGGGGGACTTAACCACTCCACAATTTCGCGCTTTTCATTTCATAGTATAGTCGATTATCTTTTCATTTAGAGAAAGAGAAAGAGAGAGAGAGAGAGAGAGAGAGAGAGTGTGTGTGTGTGTGTGTGTGTGTGTGTGTGTGTGTGTGTGTGTGTGTGTGTGTGTGTGTGTGTGTGTGTGTGTGTGTGTGTGTGTGTGTGTGTACAGAGAAATGGAAAGAATTATACAGCGAATTACATGAAAGGATAAAAACAGAGCTTCCTGGATTATAGAGCAGACCAACATGGCAACAGGAATTATAATATACTCACTACAATAAAGCAAGTGGATATGGGCAGGTAGTTTTTCTATAAAACATATAATAACCGGATAGCCAGAGTTGGTCAAACGTCGTAAATGTGGAAATCATAAGGTGGAGTGACAAGAAAAATGAGGTAATAAAGCGGAGAAATAACACAGACAATCACAATTCGCTAGGACTGAACGAAACAAGCTAACTGGTAGGAGGGGAAATAAATGGGAATAACGTTAGTGCTGTACTGGAGAGTCTCATGACGATGATGATGACCAATTCCCATCAATACGTACCAGCATCTCTCAGCAAGATTTTGATAAGGTGGAAAGTGTACTCTTCGCAACAAGGATCATGTCGTCTCTCCTGCTTTTCACAGACTTCGAAAAATTACTGTTGAACCAAATCAAGCGACACTGATGACCAGAAAAATACATCAGTGTCAAGTGCTGCAGGTCCACCAAAATGATACCGGTATTCAAAGTCCCTGGAGAGAGAAGCAGGAGAGCCTACGGGGTTTTTCCTGCCGATAGTACAATACAGGCTTCCCCACCAAAGACTGGAGAAGTAAGTGAGGACTGAGAATATAACAGAAGGCACCTTGGAGATGAAATGAGAGGAAGAAGCAGACACGGAACACGATGGAAGAAAAAAATCATTTATTTGCTGGACTGAGTGAAAGATGGGAGAGGTTGTCTTCTTGCAGTAGACTGTTTCAGGATGATGATGATGACAATTTGTGGTCAGATAAATACATGTATTATATATACAGTACAGACTTCCTCTACACAGGGTGGGCTAGGCGAGGAGGACTGAGAGATGTGTGTAGGTTAAGAAGCTTGCTGTCGGGAAGTTCTTTTGCGTACCCAAATTGGTGATATGAAGAACTCTTGGAGGAAAGAGGCTTAAGAGTCTTCGACAAGCTGGAGAGGCGAAAGATGTAAGTGGGTTCACCTTCTCTCCACTCATACACGCTTTAACACACTATGACACATTGACACAGGTGCTCCCTCGCAAGTTGAATAATTCTGTTTGACGATAGCAATAATAAAATATGAAGATACCTTTGTGCTTACGGATTCATGCTGTCGGTGTCTCATTCACCTGAGATTGGATAATTTATTGATTGACTGATTCATGCATGTACTGAGAGGATTTTTTTCCCTACAGCCAAATGGACCCCTTATATTACGCTAGTCTACTGTATTATCCATCTGCAGCCAACGCTTATCCCATTCAACCAGGATATAATTTGTATCTAATCCTTGTAACTACCAGGCAATACCTTTAATATAATGTATTCTTGCCACCGCCAGATGATTTTTTTTCAGTTTATGGGAGTCATATCATACAGACCCGCAAGGACATCTTATGTATTCCAAGGAAAAAAAGCAAAATAAAGCGAGACCAACACAAACACGTTGGGAAAGCTCCGGCCAAGAGCCAGTAATGGCATCCCACGCAGCCTACAGTCAGGAACAAAAGTTCGCCTACTAATCCACTGCGTCTGCTTTACACTTGGGACATGTCCATCACCTCCTCCTTGATATACCTGATATATTATATCGAGGCCTATGAACAAAGAGGCACACCAAGCCTCTATCAGCTAAGGGGAATCAGTCACGAAATGAAAGCGTTAAGTAGAAAATGTGAAACGTTATGTGAACTTTTGCCTCAAACTGCACACCACGAGCATAAGAGGCCTTGATTTAACTTGTGTCTGCCACACAGGCAAGAAAATGGTTAGAGTGTGTTGGTATGGAGAGCACTGTCCTCTTCCACCATCCTTCTATAAGTCTCCGGTGGTCGAGTGTGATGCTAACTTTGTTTTTCTACCAATCACTTAGAATCTACTATTAAACTTAGATCAGATCCCAGTCGTGGAAAGACATCAAATGGTGCAGAATTAGCCGACTGAGATGCTTCAAAGCACTGAGGGTTTAAGCAATATCGCCTTTTATCGTAATTATATGGACAGAGTATACCTGAATTATTCCCAGAAAAAAAAATGAATACCAAAACAAAAATATATCAGGGTTTCACTTTGCCCGC
The DNA here is from genome assembly GCF_032717465.1 of Coenobita brevimanus. Taxonomy (NCBI): domain Eukaryota; kingdom Metazoa; phylum Arthropoda; class Malacostraca; order Decapoda; family Coenobitidae; genus Coenobita; species Coenobita brevimanus. Next base: position 998,634 of record NC_137019.1, on the reverse strand, counting down.
TAGGCTACCTTCGACGCTGGAGACAGTCACCAGTGTGTTGGGGTAAAATGAGACTGTACATTTTTATACATGCCTGAACAATTATATTTAACGCCCACTGATAAAAGTACACTAACTTGAGCAGAAAGTCTTATTTCCTGCAATAAAAGAAACCATTATACCTGCACTCATAAATAAAAAAGACGGTACAAAATATAAACACAAGAATAACAAGAGGTATGTAGGGAACAAATGGTGTGTCCAAACGAAAGCAAACAAGCATTAAGCAGTCAAAAAATATACAACATACTAAGATCGTCAAACGGCTTGTATTTTTCTCTTGTTTGTTTTTTGTCTGCTCGTTTCTTTTTGCGATGACCCATTTACTTCTCCGGCGCTTTTTTTTTTTTTTAATCTCCAACTGACCTCTACTGCAAGAGCCTAAATTTAGCTTCCAGTGGCAGGCCAGGCAACGCCAGAATCTAAATGTTGGCACGAAATTGACGGGGGAAACGACTGGCAGATAAGCAAGGGAAAGGCCAGAACGATAAAGAGGGGAAAAGCCACAAGGTTATGCAAAGTAAAAGAGACAGACAAGTACGGCAGAAAACAAGTAGATAAACAGAAAAAGACTGACAAAGAAGAAGGGCAAACGACAAACAGATGGGCTATGCAGGGAAAAGACGGAGGCAGGCTAGACAAAGCAGACCAAAGGAAAGGCAAATAAGCACAAAAATAAATACTGAGAGATATGTAGATGAAAAGATCAAGAAATATGCGGGTCAAAAGACAGATAATCGGACCAAAAGACAGACAGGTAACTAGACCAGAAAACAGGCAGGTAACTAGACCAAAAGACAGACAAGTAACTAGACCACAAGACAGACAGGTAACTAGACCAAAAAAACAGGCAGGTAACTAGACCAAAAGACAGACAGGCAACTAGACCAAAAGACAGACAGATAACCAGACCAAAAGACAGACATAACCAGACCAAAGACAGCCAGACAAACAAACATAACCAGACCAAAAGACAGACATAACCAGACCAAAAGAAGACATACAACCAGACCAAATGACAGAGACATACGCAGACCAAATGACAGAGACGTAAGCAGACCAAAAAACAGAGACACAAGCAGACCGACAGAGCCACACCACAACTCTGCTCTTTCCACACACACATATTACTTTTCTCCTCACCATTCAGAGCCGGACAAAACGCACTCTTAATTAAATTGCAGGCCCAGTGTTTGCCGCTATTTTTAGGCCCAGTGAATTACGTACAGAGGCCGCAGAAAACCCAGACGAAAAAATTACCGGGAACGCGTTATCATCCGCCACGAAAAATCTGCTTACAGTTATTTTAAGCACTTTCTCCCCCTCCCCCTCCTCTCTCTCTCTCTGACTTTCGTTTCGCTCGGTATTTCTTGTTATCGTCATTTTCGTTTCCGTGTTTCTCTTCTACCCGCGATCACTGACCCTCTTGGATGCTGCTGCCGATGATCTCTTTCTTTTCTTGTATAAAGAGATGGTGGTGGTGGTGGAGTCTATTCCCACATTCTCTCGTATTTCTTTCGTCTTATTTTACACTGTCAGTCTGTCTGTGTGTGTCTGTCTGCCTGTCTCTCTCTCTAATTATTTTCTTTCTCATTTCCCGCATTCCGCTCTCTCTTCCTTCTTTATATGTTTTCCTTTCCTTCCTGTTTCTCCCTAATTTCCTGACCCTGGCTCACCTCATTCCTTTCTTCTCTTCCTCCTTTCCTCCTCCTTCCATCCCGTCTTCCATTTCTCTCTGCCTCTTCTTATCTTCGTTCCTTTTTTCCCTCCCATATATACTATACTTTAAGCATTTGTTTATACCCCTCTTATATACGGTACTTTTTACCTCTCTCTCTCTCTCTCTCTCAATATACCAGTAATTAACCCTTTTAAATAATCGATATTACCTGGTCATCATCATTATTACCCTGACAAATTCATTAACCTTCACGCCCAGGTAAGCGTAACCCTTTCACCACCAGGACGCTTTGTAAAATTAACCCCTTCAGTCCGGTGATACATTTTATTTAATTTACTCTTCTTTTCTCCAGACGATTTTTTTTTTTCTAGGAGGAGCAGTCAGGGGTGTAGCTAGGACTGTATCTAACCCCTTCCACTCGACAAGCTTCTCCCAACCTATACTCCTGTCACTTTAACTTGGCCTAAAATTCCCATCTCTCCATCTTGAACGCCAAGGTGTATGAATGGACTGACACTAAATTATGATACCTGTCACAAAGAAATGCTATGGAATGTACGTAGAACTGTAACACTGTCTCTTTCTGCCACGGCCTTTTTTTTTTCTTTCTTTTTCCTCCCACGGAACTGGTGTACTGGTATTAGCGGGGGTATTTCTTCATGTCGACGGGTCTTCTGGTTGATCAGTAAAGTCTGCTTTCATGAAATTTACATCCTTAAACTGTTTCCTACCCTAGCCGGGATTCGAACCTAGGTCCATAAGGGCTGCAGGCCACCTCTCTACCGATTCAGTCACCGCCTCCTCCACGTGAAATAAGTTACGTGGAATAAGCCGTAAAAGAACGAGTAAAACCGTCAAGCAACTGTATTTAATTTAGTGCAGTCTGTTCGTTGGGAAGGGCTAGATTCTCAGCCCGAGTCACTTTCATTTTATTCTTGCTACTTCTGGACGATTTTATTCAACTTAGGAGATCCCCCTGGTAATGCAGGTGTTAATCAGGCTTATATCTAACCCCTCCACTTCGAAAACTCTCTCCTACGCCTAATTTAATCGTCTGGAAACTGAGAGATTATATACATATATATATATAAAGACGTTATTGCACTCAAAGGGCTTCAGGGAGTTTACTTTTAATACCAGGTACCGCCAAAAGTCAATGTTCTGAAAAGGTTTGATGGAGGTTGCTTTTAATACCAGGTACTGCCACACAAAGATGTGTTTTTCCAGTTGTGTAAAATCTATTGAAAATAAAATAAGTTGTAATTTTCCAGAGGGTCTTAACTTTAACCCGGTGCTTTTTTTTTTAAATTCTTGTTACCAGACGATTTTCCTCATTTAGAATGGTTCTCTAGAAGTGAACCGGCTAATAATGACTATATCTATCCCTTCCCATCCTATGCTAAATACCACTACTACTACTAGTACCACTAATATAATAATAATAATAATAATAATACATGTAATAATAATGATAATGAAAATAAATTAATAATTAAAAAATAACACCTACAACAACAACAACAACAATAACAAGAGCAATCCGAGACTGAAAACCTCCGCCAAGACTGAACAATTCACCGATGCCGCCAAAATCATAACCTCCTTGGCGGAGAAGCAAAAATGTTGACATTTCCACAACTCCGCAATGATAAAGAATACTTATAAAGTTTCCTGGATCCGGATGATGAACCGGATCACCACCAAAATCTAATAGAATGTTCCTTGGGCCATACCCCTACCCCTCCAAAAAATTTCAGCAAAACCCGTTCGTAAGTTTTGAGTAATCCTGCAAACAGACAAAGAAACCAGCGCCGGCAAAAACATTAACGCCTTGGCGGAGGTAATAATAATAATAATAATAATAATAATAGGTTGATAGCAGGTGCAAAATATAAAAATACGTCACGGGACTGTTGGTGCTAAAAATATATTCCCTTGGTTCAGACTGCAATAAACCAGGAAAGAGGATTAAATATATCCACTAAATTACTCCACACATTAGGCATCACGGGCAAAAAAATAAATAATTAGGAAAAAATGAACTCTGGGTACGGTACAAATTTCCAACTCGAAAATGGACCTCTTTCTAATATATATCTTTTAAGCTGGCTGTTCTGTATATTTGAATGCTTGGGAAGTGCTGCGGTGTTGATGTGGATGTGGTGGAAGTGGTGCGCGTGTGTGGATGGTCTGGCTACGTGGAACGAATGGTGAGATACTGGTAAGAAAGTGAGTGAGGTGGGTGAACAGAGGAGGATAGGGAGACGGATGATGAGATGGAGGGGTATTTGAGTGAGAGTGGTGTATAATGGAGGAAGGGCCGCCTGACTGCGAAAAACAGGGTAAACTGAAGGCCATTTGTGAGTGGTCATCCCCTCCAGCACAGGCGTCTTGCAACAGACAGAGAGCTAGACATAAGAAACCTGTAATCAGTGTGAGCAGTTTAGTAATTTGCACATTGGAGTGTATTCTAATTCTTTGCCAAGGATACTGGACGATTTTCCTGGTTAACAGGTAAAAACTTATATAAGAAAAAAATGAAGGCCAATTTTCATTAGCAGAAGTAACCCATGATTGGCAGTGTGGAAAATCAAGGCAGGAGTGTGTGTGTGTGTGTGTGTGTGTGTGTGTGTGTGTGTGTGTGTGTGTGTGTGTGTGTGTGTGTGTGTGTGTGTGTGTGTGTGTGTGTGTGTGTGTGTGTGTGTGTACAGAAATACCCTTACGGAGAGAGAGATGGAAGCACCAGACCGGTCACTGAATTTGTGTAGATAATAGAGACAAACATAAGACCAACAGTGTAACAACTGGCTCAAACTACCAGTGATATTGCGAAGAAAACTGTATTTCATCTAAGTACAAACGCTTCGGACCTTCTCACGCCCTCTCTCATATTTAAACATAAAAACTTCCGATAATATACCATTAGTCAAGCAGCCGAATGCCCTAAGACTGGAAGGAAGGTATAACAACTCCTATATATTAGGAAATGGGTAAGAGAAAGGAAAACAGGAGCCACATGGATGTCTGTTTACTGAGCACTGAAGGACAGGTCTATGGTGCGAGTGATTCAGGAGTGGATAATGAACCATAAGATAATATTCAAAAGGATCCATATTCAACCCCCATTTAAAAAAAAAAAAAGGTGATCTTCAATATATTTACTCAAACACCTCGACGAAGATGAACCCAAAGATAATATTCAGTACGACTATTTTTATTCCAACTCCTCATGTACATGAACTCGTAGATGGTAGTTAATAAGATCCAGGCAGATCTGCACAAAACTGAACGCTAGGATGATATTCAGTAAGATCTATATTAAGTTCACACACCATCACCCTGACAAATGAACCCAAAGACGACACACCAACACCTTCACAAAATTAAAGCCTACAATGATTCTCAATAGAAGTCATATCTACTTTCACACCACCTGCATCTATCCATTTTATCAGGTTCACTGCAGGACTCCAAACACGACTCCAAAGACGAATGACAGCCAGAATTTATCCTTCTCTTGACTGTAAGTTCGAATGAGGAAGGGATGTTTGCTGCAAGAATTATGTGTGTGAAAGTCACTGTGTTGCTTGAACCTGTGAGTATCAGAGTATGTTTATGTCACTGGTAGAACAGACAGGGTGCGAATACATGCAAGTATATTAAAGGCATAATACCCGTATTCATCTTGGATGTCTACCGCATTTGGAGTTCGGGCTCCGCATACGACAGATCACGCATGCCGAGACGAATATAGCAACAACCAACTCGCCGCACCTCCATCACAAAACCGCTCTCACAAAAATATACGTTCCGCTCTGTGTGTGTGAGTTTTTTTTCTTGAGCGCTGGGGCCGGGTGCTGAGTGGTAAGAAGAGAAAAAAATACACACACACACACACACACACACACACACACACACACACACACACACACACACACGTGTATATATATCAGTATAAAGATTGATACGGTAATATAAAAATTATACAGAAGTACGTGAATAGCTTAGCCAACATTAGTTAATATACCAACCTGCCAATGGTTTTTCGTCTCTTTCTGGTGGTGCCACTACAACAGTCGCTCCTTATCCCCATCCCCCCCCCCCCACACGACCTTCCTTCCCTCCACCTCTCACACAGGATAGAAACTGGACCTCTTCCTTACTAGCTGTACAATATTTGATATTAAATGGAATATGCTATAAATACTGGTCATAAAACATGCCCATAAACACTTCCACACTGTCATAAACACCACCACACCACACGGTCGCAAACACCCCAACATGGTCATGAACACCACCACATGGTCAGAAGCAAGAGCAAACTGTCATAATCACCACCACACTATATGGGCATAAATACCACAACACGACCAACATCTCATTTAATAGTCATACACATCCGCACTTATCATGAACACACCACGTCAAATACACCACCTATCCACATGCTTTCCATATCATCATAAGCACCACCACATTACCTTAAAGCAAAACATACCAAACGGCGATAAATACCTGCTCACCCCATTGTCATAATGCTACCGCACCATATCATACAAACTCTTTAACTACATGGCCTTCACACCGTTAAAATCACTACCTCACTATATGGTCATAAACACCTCCAGGTAGTCATAAACACCTCCAGGTAGTCATAAACACCTCCAAGTAGTCATGAGCACCTCCAGGTAGTCATAACCCAGGTAGTCATAAACACCTCCAGGTAATTATAAGCAGTTCCAGGTAATCATAAACACCTCCAGGTAGTCATAAGCACCTCCCGATGATCATAAACATCTCCAGGTAGTCATAAACACCTCCAGGTAGTCATAAACACCTCCAGGTAGTCATGAACACCTCCAGGTAGTCATGAACACCTCCAGGTAATTATAAGCACTTCCTGGTAGTCATGAACACCTCCAGGTAATTATAAGCACTTCCAGGTAATCATGAACACCTCCAGGTAATTATAAGCACTTCCTGGTAGTCATGAACACCCCCAAACTGTCACCATTTATCTTCCATCATCATAAACAATTATCATAAAAAGCAAATGCGTATCTATAATCCTGTTTATAATTATCAAATTTAAATCTCGTTATGAAAACTGAACAAATGGGATTCTTTTAAAAGTAGAGACTTATCATTATTACCTGATTCATACAGGTGCAAATACCAGTAACCTAGCCGGATAAGAAAAATGCATAGGCGTGAGAGGCAGGAAGCTATTGTGTGTGGATGTAGTGGGCGATCTGACGTTATGAAAATTAAAGTACCCGGTATCTGAGGAAGAAAAATGAGGCCAGACTTATGAATTGGCCAGAAAACGGACACCAAGCCTGACCACAAACCACGTTATTGACATTCAACTTTTGAATTATTAGGCTATGTCAAATTTCTTGGGGTCTACCTTTCTACTGAGACAGCCAGAACAAGCAGAAAGGGAACAGGCAGTCGGACTGGAATGAGACAGACGAAAAGAAGCTACACATTATAGGAACAGGGCGACCGTACAAAGAAACACGAGCTGAGAAGGTAGACACAAATTAAAGTGTGTGTTATCAAAGGTTCCCCAGATTACATTCACTTATTCAAGCAGGACATTACATTTTCTCTCGGTCTTCTCGTCCCCCTGGAAATTACTCAAGCCCCCCACTCCCCAGAGACACCTACCCTACGTTTACTAGGAAGGGAAGAGGCTGGAGAAAGTTGTGTCAATCTAATATATAAATAATCGTTCTGGATCCTCAGGTAAAGTAATCCCTTCACTACGAGAGCTCTTCCCTAAGCTGCACCGAAGAGAATCGTGCGTCGGTGGCAAGAATAAGGGAACATTAGAATTCACGTGAGAAGGGCTGACGGGGCAGGAAAAAAAAAGAAGACAGCATCAACACCTATCGACTGCACGAGGATCAGTAAGGCAGACGGTCAATTATGAAGCCTCACACTTGCCCTAGAATGACACAATACGACAGATGTATTTTTACCCGCGTGTCATTGACCTTTCACCCATGACCTACATATTCCACCACGACCTACATTATCACACGGTCGCATTCAGGAAGGATCTTACACCAGTTCTCACGGTTTACAGATCTCCACAGCTACTTGGCAATATCCTCCTGAATAACTTTATTTTTGTTCGTATTTTTCGCGCTGTTATCCACTCTGTTTGTCTAGTTGGGAAATGTTGGGTAACTGAATGAAACAATATAAGAAGGATGGTTTAAATAATCTCATACCTGCAGTACTTCAGTTCAAGGTTAATTAATATCGCCACTGGTTAATAGCAACCCACGAAAAAAAAAAATACAAACACTGGCAAATCTAACTAAAAATTACCTAGACAGACAGACATATGGGAAGACAGAAAGAGATAGAAAGGTAGATGGACTGATACATTAACATACCGATAGACGGGCAGACACACAGACAGACATTTCGATAAACAGAGACACACAGGTAAAGATAGATGGAAAGAGAGAAATACAGACAGATGGACAGACAAACAGATATAGACAGACTGACAGACAGACAGCTGGTGCGGTAAAAATGCGTGCAGGTAGTGAAGATGGTGTAAGGTGTAAGGATGTGATGAGTAGGGTACGGTAACTTGTCTGTCTTCCTCCTTAAGCCTCTCAAGCTCGTGTAACGCTGATGTAAGATTTGGTGGCAGCGTCTTCCTCTCTCTCTCTCTCTCTCTCTCTCTCTCTCTCTTCACCATCCTTCAGTTCTGCTCCTCTCCATCTAAACTCTCTCGAAAAATCTTGTTAAAAATCAACACTTTTTTCATTCCCTCTCTCTTTTTATTTCTCCAACCACTCCTTTTTTTCTCTCTTCATTCCCACCCTTCGTAAATACTCTCTATCCTCCTTCCTTCCCTTCTCCACTTTCTCCTTCATTCCCTATTTCCTTTCTCTCCTTCCTTCTTTACATACTTCATTCCCTCCCTTATGTCCTGCGTTTCCTCCTTCCTTCCCTACCTCCTCCTCACCCTCCTTTCTTCCTTCCTTATCTCCTTCATTCCCTTCTTCCTTCCCTCCCTCCTCCATTACCCCCTTTCCTTACCTCCTTAATTTCCTCCTTCCTAACCTCTCGATTCTCTCTCTCATCACATTCTTCATTCACTCTTTGCTTTCTTACCCTCTTCCTTCTCAACCTCCCTACCTTCTTGCCTTCTCCATCTTCTCCTTCCTTATGTCCTTCATTCCCTTCCCCCCTACCTTCCTTCTCTACCCCCTTCCTTCACATCACCCTAGCCCGCCATCTCATTCAACATTTATCGCTTAAAAACGCCCTTCCTCTCTCTCCTCTTCCTTTTTTTCTCCTCTCGTCCCGATGTTAGTCTTCTCTTCCTCCTCCCTCTTTCTACCTTACGTCCCTCCGTCTCTTCTCTCCTCCCCCTTCCTTCTCTCTTCCTCCCTCCTTTCTCTAACACCCAATTTCTCTGTTTTCCGTTCTCTCCTTCCTTCCTTCCATCGTTCTATGTCTTCATTTCTATCTCCATGTCTCACTTCTCTTCCATCTTCTCCTTTACCCTCCCTCTTCACCATATTTTCTTTTTCTTTCTCAGCCGTTTTCTCTCTTCCTCTCTCTTCTTCTCCTGTACCCTCTTCATTACTTTCCTTCCATCTCTTTTGCACTATTTTCCGCTGATCTTCCACCTCCTTTTTATGCCACCTCTTTCTCCCGAATCTCCCTCATCCTTCCTCCCACCTCTTGCAGCTCATTTTCTCCAGTCTCTTTCTCCTTCTTCTTCTCCAATTTCTTCCTCTCTCCTTTCCTCCCATTTTCTTCTCCTTCCTTTCCTTGTACCTCTGCCTCCCCACTTTCCTCCTATCTACTTCTCCCTCCTTTCCCCTCATCTCTTCGTTTGTCCTGTTCCTCAGCTCTTTTTCCAGTCTTTCCTTCTGTTTTTCCTTCTCTCCTCTACTCCTTTCTCCTTTCCTTGCTTGCTTCTGGTTTGGCCTCCCTCCTCTTCTCATATTTTTTCCCTTCCTCCTTTTCTTATATCTCAGGTCTCTTCCTCCTCCCTTTTTTCTCCCACCTCTCCCTCCCTTTTCTCCTACATTTCCCTCCCTCATTTTTTCCTCTCTACTTTTCCCCTTATTTCGTACTCTTCCTCCTACGTTCTTTCCTCTCCTCGCCCCTCCTTCTCTTCTATCTCTTACCTGCTCTTCCATTCTCACTTTTCTCTTCCCTCCTTGTCTCCCACATCCTCATCCTTCCTCTCCTCTTACATCCATCCCAGCTTTCTCCAATTCCTCCTTCCCTCCTTATATCCCCTCCCCCTCCCTTTCTCCTCTCTTCCACCCTCCATCTCTCCCTTTTATACCGTCTCCCTTCCTCCCTCCTCTTCTGTCATTCTCTCCTCCCTCCCCTCAGTTTCACCTTTCTCTGATCACTCCCTTCATCTGATATTCCTCCCTCCACCCTCCCCCTTTCCCTCTCCTTTCCTCCACCCTCTCTCCCTCTCCCTCTACACTTTATCATGCTAAAACACTCCCACCTCCCTTTTTCGCTCCATCTCTCCCTCTCCGCCGATACTTCAATACTCTCTCTCTCTCTCTCTCTCTGACACACACACACACGTCCTATTTCCTTCCCACCTTGTCCATTTCTTTCACTCTCTCTCTCTCTCTCTCTGATCTGGAACTTTCTCCTTGGCTATCCTCTTCTCAAACTCTCTTAGGCTACTTCTTCAACTTCTGTAATTAGGAAGTAGCGTTAAGTCTCTCTATTATGGCCGAATCACCTACAAAGAATCGTAAGGACTGTGTGGTGTGTAGTCTGCTCTCTCTCTCTCTCTCTCTCTCTCTCCAGCCTTCTTCATTCCTTTACCTTCTCGTCTTCTTTCTTAACTATTATCTCTTCGTTTCCTTCCTTCCCTCCTTGCTCATTAACTTTCTTTACCCCCTCCTCTCTCTCTCTCTCTCTCTCTCTCTCTCTCTCTCTCTCAAGGTGAACTAAAGGTCTTCCTGGCCTGCTCTCTGTTCTATTGTACACAGCTGTCGACGGCCAAGGAGGAGACCGGCTCGGGTAGGAGACGGCCCAGAGGCATGGAAGAGTGGAGAGAGGGGTGGAGAGGACAGGAGAGGGGTGAGAGGGACGAAGAGGGGGCTAGAGGGGTGAAGAGAGGGGTTAGAGGGGTGAAGAGAGGGGTTAGAGGGGTGAAGAGAGGGTTGGTGGGGTGAAGAGAGGGTTAGTGAAGAGAGGGGTCAGAGGGGTGAAGAGAGGGGTTAGAGGGGTGAAGAGAGGGGGCTAGAGGGGAGAAGAGAGTGGTTAGAGAGGTGAAAAGAGGAGTTAGAAGGGTGGAGAGGGGTGAAAGGATTGAAGAGAGACTTACTGGGGTGAAAAGAGAGGTTAGAGAGGTGAAGAGATGGGTGAGAGGGCAGAGAAGAGGGGTTAGAAGGGTGAGGAGAGGATGCGTGGGGTAATAAGAGATAACAGAGGGTGAGTGAGATGAAGAGACGGAGAGTGGGATGAGAGGGATGGAGAGACGGTGGTTGTGATGAGAGGAATGGAGTGAGGATGAGTGAGATATGAAGGATGAATAAAGGTTGGGAGAGTGTGGAAAGGGGTAAAGATGGATGAGACAAGTGCGGAGACGGATGAAGAGATGGGTGACAGGGATCATGAGAGGGGCGAGAGGGGATGAGAGGGGTGAGGGAGGGGATGAGAGGGGCGAGAGGGGATGAGAAGGGTGAGGGAGGGGATGAGAGGGGTGAGAGGGGATGAGAGGGGTGAGGGAGGGGATGAGAGGGGCGAGAGAGAGGATGACAGGGGTGAAGAGAGGAGGTGACTGGTGAATGGGATGATGAAAGGAGTGAATATGAGGGATGAGGACATACGAGGAGTTATGATAATTGAGGTGGGGTAAGGAAGGAGTGAGAGGGGCGAACTGAGAAAGTAAAAGGAATGAAGCAAAGAGAGGATGGTTGCCAACGGTGAGGAGAGGAGTGAGAGGTGAGAAGAAGGGTGAGAGAGGGAAGGTGATGAGCGAGAGGGGAGAAGAAGAGTGAAAGGGAAAAGGGAGAGTGCTGAGAGGATGTGAGAGGAGAGGAGGGGTGAAAGGATGAGAGGTGAAAGGGGTGAACGGATGAAAGTGGTAAAAAGGGTGAGGAGAGGTATGGGGAGGAGTGAGAGGGTATTGAGAGGAGCGAAGGGGCTGGAGAAAGACGGGGAGAGGACTTGACAGAGAGAGGGAATTAGTGGAGCAGAGTGTAACAGTGATGAGAGGAAGATGTAGGCCTACTGAGGGGGAAGTGAGGGATGCAGTCAAAGAGAGGAGTGAGGAGTGGGGTTTGTGGGGTGCGAAAGGGCTCGTCTACACCATCACTGGAGTCCTATTTGGCCCGTGTACGCTGCTTATCAATTTCGAAACAGTGACGAAATACGCTCTAAACAAAGAATCAGAAGTAGGGATGATGATTTAGTTCAGAACGCCTACAAGACCATTTTCCACGCATGTTCCATTAACACACTCCAGCACAACAGGAGCCATATATGATGTAGACAAGGCCAAGGAGGGTTGGATATAAGCTAGAGGCTGCGAGAGTAAAGAAGGGGGAGAGATATGGACAGGGTGTGGGGGGAGAGGAGGGAAGAAGAGGGATGTAACAGGGTGCAGACGATGGGGAGAGGAGTGAGGAGAGGAGGTCACAAGAATAAGACAATCGAAGAGAAGGATGAAGAGAGTTAAGAGAGGGAAAGGAATGGAATACTGGAGAGAAGAATCAAGATAAGCTGGGAGAAAGGTTAAGAGAGGGATGTAGTTTAATAGTGAAGAGTGTTAAAGAGAGGCAGATATGTGAGGAGTGAGCCAGAGGTATTCAGTTTCCTAAATGCGATGATATACTTGATATTCTAAAGTTTAATTTTGCTATCTCCAGCATATTTTACTCGGGAGACTTTTCCAAGTGAACAGATTAGATATAGCCTTCATTAACCCGTTCAGATCGGGTGCTTCTAAACTCAGTATAATTGATTAACAGCACCAGGAATAATATATAATAGATGTCCCCTGGCTAAACAAGCTGTGAGTGATCAGAGAAGGGTTGAACTGTGAAGCCAAGGGGTCAGAAGCGGGTCTGGAGTGATTGCATATTGAAGCGTGGGACGAGAAGGCAGTGGAAGGGATGGAGAAGCCTAATGCTGAGAGGGACGGAATAGAAGTGATGAGTGAGGAGAGTCGGGGAGTGGGTAGTGAAGGTTGGAATGGACAAAATGAGGGAGAGACAGGGAAGGAATAGTGAGGAAGGGGGTATGAGGAAGGGGTGAAATGAATGAGGAGACCAGAGGGAGAAAGAGTGATGAATTATAGAGAAGAGAGGCATGAGGATAGGCTGTGAGAGGGAAAATGGGAGAGGGATGGAATAGTGAGAAGTTAGGAGAGATGAGGGTGTGGGAGACGAAGAGAAAGTAAGAGACGGAAGAGTGAAGAAACAGGAAGGGTGTGAGGCACAGTGAGCGAAAGGGAGGGAAGGGATTAAGAGGGGACAGAAAGACGTGTGAAATAAAGAGGGGAAGGAGGGCGTCCGAGATGAAGGGAAAAATGAGAATGACTGAGAGAGGAATGAAGCGGACGGGAGGGAGTGACGAATGATGAGAAGGGAATGAGGAATGAGGTAGAAGGGAATGAAGACTAAGAGGGAAGGGAACAAGAAGTTAAGGTTCGGCCACTGTTAGACACATGAATGAAATATGTCACACGCACATGCTAGCCGTGAATAACGACGTCTCGGCCAATGGTAGAGGAGGTGCCATCAAAGTGCTGGAAACAGATGTGAAGAGAACACGCAGCCCACAGGTGTACGAGAATGAGTCCCTGCCTTTCGTCAAGTCGGCACCTGAAGATATAGTCCTTCCTGTCGCTCCCGGTATTATATTTGTGTGGACGAGTGAAAGGTTATTATTAAGGTGTGGATTACTGGTGCTTAAAATGACACTCAGGCTCTCTGAATGAAAACCATATAATGATATAAGCATCAAACTTTTCATCATCAGATTTGCACTTCATTTTAGCTACCTCCCTCCTTAGTTGGTAAATTAATGATCTTTTTCTCTGAACCTGTGCCCTATCTTGGTGTGTCCCCAGGCGCCGATATATATACAACTACGGTATATACGTATCAAAGTGCCGCGTTGTTTGTTTGTTTGTTTGTCTTTCAATCACGCCCAAACCAGGGGCCCGAGACACCCAGACCCATATATATTCTGAATCAAGGTGACCCAAGGATGGTTTTAGGAGGGTCTAAACTCAGATCTGGGTCATTTGAGGTCACCAGTAGTGTTAGCCTTTTTGGCCCGGGCAATGCCGGGTACCCCTGCAGCCCAATTTTTGGCATGGAGACTCACATGACCTCCTGTTCGGACATAAGCTATGTGAGGCTGACCTCCGAGGTCATCTTAGGTCACTGGTCGGAGGTCATTTGAGGTCACCGGTAATACACGCTCGAACGACAGGACCCAACAGCCCAATTTTTGGCATGAAGACTCACATGACCTCCAGTTACGACATAGGCTATGTGAGGTTGACGTCTGAGGTCATTTCAGGTCACCGGTCAGAGTTCATATGAGGTCAGAGGTAATAGTAAACAAGTGCACACAAATACTGTGTGCTAGTCTGCGAAAGCTGAAACAGAAAGTTCCTGACCTCTTATAATCCCTCTTCATAAGCCTAAGAGGTATTGTACATGGTCGTTCTGGAGTAGAAAGACTGAACCAGAACAAATACGATTACCGGCAGTGTTCGCCTTTTCGGCCAGGAACGCCGGGTACCCCTACTATTATATCTATCTATCTATCTATATCTATCTATCTATCCATCTATCTATTTATCCATCTATCTATATCTATCTATCTATATCTATCTATCTATCTATCTATATATATAGGCCACATATATATATATATATATATAGAGAGAGAGAGAGAGAGAGAGAGAGAGAGAGAGAGAGAGAGAGAGAGAAAGAGAGAGAGAGAGTCCTTATTAACATGCCAGAGAACTGGATGTCTATGTGACAAGTTAATTTAAGCTTTGGTCTCTGGGCCAGTTAATTTTCAGGGGTAGTTACAACTTCACCACTCTCCTGTCAGCGTCTGATTTGTTAGATTCATGTTCACCACACCATAGTTTACCTTGCCCTCACTCGTGCAACAAACCAGCCTCCAACACTGAGGCAAACATGTCTGACACAGTGTTTCCAACATGTGCGCCACAGTGTACGTGACAATGTCTTGAGCAAGTCTCGAACACGTTTGAAGCAAATGTGGCCAGATCACAAGAGAGGAGAGGAGGGAGTGAGAAGAGTGAATAAGAGAAGGGAAGGAGAAGGGAATCAGGAGTGAGACGGGAGAGAGTGGGAGGAAAGGGGAAGAGGTGATGGGAGGAGATGAAAGGTAACGGTGGGGAGTGAGAAGTGAGGAAAGGGAGTGAGAAGTTAGATGATTTAAGTGAAAAGAAGTTGTAAGGAGACGAGGGAAATGACATACATGCATACGCACATACATAATGTACTCATACACACATGAGAGAGAGAGAGAGAGAGAGAGAGAGAGAGAGAGAGAGAATATCTCCGAGATGAGTGAAATGAGGCAATTAGGAGAATCAATACAAGTTACCGTGATACTGGACCAATTTGAGCACACACACACACACACACACACACACACACACACACACACACAACAAAATCAATAATGATACACAGAAACACAAAATAAACTGATACCGTTATACCTTCCATCCATCCGTTCCTGTACTGCCCCTGAAGCAGAATATACAGTACGGAAAGAAAAAAAAAAAAAAGTGTCTCCTGTTCACAGTAAGTCACACCAGCAGGTTGTGCTACGCGGTGATTTTCCGGCAAGAGTTAAGTCTCTAAATGACTGGCATAAGCGTTTGCTCTGTAATGATGGAGTGTATATATTTATAAACACACACACACACACACACACACACACACACACACACACACACACACACACACACACACACACACATATATATAGTCCTAACTCACAAATGGTCAATAGCCTTCTAAAGAGATAATAATAATAAAAATAATAATAATAATAATAATATTATTATTATTGCCTATTTCGAATCATTCAGGAAAAACACAATAACACGCCATATCAATTAAAGCAATAGGTATGATTTACTGCAAGGCCACAGTGAAATGTGTGTGTGTGTGTGTGTGTGTGTGTGTGTGTGTGTGTGTGTGTGTGTGTTTAATACTGTCCTTATGAGACGAAATTTAATGTTTTTCAGACGTGATAATCTTATGCTTGATTTGGTGTGATTAGGTAAGGCTGCTAGATTAGTAAGAGATGTTAGTCAATTATCTCAGGCAAATACGTCCGGCTACCGTCAGGTGGGTCTAGGATGAACGAAGTTATGAAAAAGAATGCAAGTTAATGTATTTACTTATTAGTTGGTTCAGGTAGCTTCAATCACCCAGGTATGATGTTTAATTAGGGAACACTATCACGTTACAGTCACCCTATACCGCGTGAATTAATTTGGACATGTCGTCAAAATAAGGTAGGTTATTTGATTAAGGAACTTTATATTAACATTCTGATACCGACGGAACTCCTAGCATTTTAATTCCACTATGGGCAGGTGATTTGGTTGTTTTGCACGGTACTTCCAATGACAGGGTTTGAGGAATGGCCAAGCATCGTCTGGGTCGTGGGTTCAATGCTCATATATACGTAAGACTGATTCTGTCTTGGATCTATTTCTGGGCACATGACAGGAGATTCGCCCTTCTTCTCTCCTTGTCCTTCCTGTTAAGATGTACTATATACCGGCTGATTTGCAATAATTTTCCCTTTTCAACTATGATATGTTTTTGCAGAAATTACACACACACACACACACACACACACACACACACACACACACACATTACAGGTAAATTCAGCACCCTCCTTGTCCATGTTTCCGTGAATCCGGGCCAGGTTAGGTTGTGACGTCAAGCTGGGCGAGACAATTTAGATAAGTTATGTTGGTAAGGTTTCTCTACACTGCGTCAAATGCATCCCACCAGTATTAACATCTTCAGTCCTATATGTTCTATTTAATTCCTGACACTTCCAGATTATCCACTCAGAACGCCACTTAAGAGGTTAATGGGGGTTATAACTATCCTCTTCTGTCTCAAGGTAGGCTAGCTGGGTCAAATATAATCACCCGGAGATAGCAAGAATATGACATCGAACTGAAGGAGATGTTACACTGGGCTGTACTGTTGTGCTGGGGATCTTACGACAGGTTTCAGAAAGATCACCCAGCCCTCATAA
This sequence comes from Coenobita brevimanus, assembly GCF_032717465.1. NCBI lineage: Eukaryota > Metazoa > Arthropoda > Malacostraca > Decapoda > Coenobitidae > Coenobita > Coenobita brevimanus. The sequence goes on along the minus strand of NC_137019.1, from coordinate 981,599 downwards.
CTCCTTAAGTTTATTATGGCCTTATTTCCTTTTTTATTCGATTTTATTACCCAGCAGAATAGATAAGGTTTTTGTGTTTATTATGAAAGCGAAAAAGAACTTGCCATTTTTCAGTCAGTATTGCAATATTTATTCTATGTTTATTTGAATGTATTTACGTCAAAATTTTCTCACGTCTCCTAACCTGTTTATTCGTAAATACTCGTTCACATAATTTATCATTCACTCTGCTAAATGTGTACTCCAAGTATATGCCGCATCTTGGTCATTACCTGAAGTTCCTGTTTACCTGACCTTTCACTCGTATGTGTAGTATGTTTCACGCTAGTTATATCTGCTGGCAAATATATTCACATTTTTACATATAGCAATTGTTTACCTTTGACGTCATGGCCGGCGAGGTGAAGAATATTTGTTTTCACATCTCCCGTGATATGGGTCTAGTCTGGGGCTGAAACACCGCCCCCGATGGCCCACAAGTGGTCAAAATTGGCTTGCTATATCACCCAATCATCAACTTCGCCAGCATAAGATCTTTAAACCTGGCAAAATATTGAGACACGGCCATAAAAATTCTCCGTATCCACACAATTCACTGTACAATGTTCCACGATACAGTATTCTGAATGGTTATGAGTGTTACGTGATGGGGTGTACCCTTAAATGACAATGGGTATCATGTAGCGAAGCGGAGCGGCGCGCGGACACCTTCCCATCTCCACGACCAGAGCCATACTGAGTGCGCGTTGGGTGGTGGATTGGATTTTAAACCGCGGAGTGGGATTCATTTCGAGTATGACCTCACGACCAACGAATCAGTGAGTAAATACACAGATACTCAATATATATGAAGTAAAATAAAAAAATAAGAAAAACTGACGGGTATAAGGAGATATAGGTAAAACTGCTGATACATAAATAGTCCATCTGCCACTGCTCTCCCCGTCATTCTCCCCAAACCTCATTTTTTTTTCCCCATTCAGGACATCTTTCTTCCAACCATCACCCTCCCGGCCCATTTGTTCATCCTTCCACACTTCTCCCTCCCCCCTTCTCTCTCTCTCTCTCTCTCTCAATTACTTCCCTGCATTTGTCACCCCTCTCTCCATTCCACTATGTCCCTGCTTCCCTCCCTTTATTTATCTTTCCCTTTCTCGCTCCATTTATATTCCTAAGCCCTCCCTAAACCCCTTCCAACCTCCACTTAGTTTTCTCCGTCCTCCCTGCTCTCTCTCTCTCTCTCTCTCTCTCTGGAATATTCTTCCCTGTCTCCTTTTAAAACTCCCTCAATACCTCTCCCATCCTCCCTCCCTCCCTTCCTCCTGTCTCTTATCTCCACATCTCCATTCTCCTTTCCCTCCCCCCCTCTCTTCCTCCCTCCTCCCCCCTACCTTTTTCCTTCCACAGTATATATATTTTACTTTACTCCCCTCCCCCCCTTTCCCCTTCCTCGTCTCCCTCACTTCTCAACTCTCCCTCCCACTTGCTGTGTTTCTCACTTTAAACTCTCTCTCTCCACATTACTTTTCCCTCCCTCCCTTACTTCCTTACTTCCCTCCACCTTTCTCTTTCTCTTCCTTCCTTCCCTTCTCTTACTCCATAAAATTTACATATCACGCTTTCTCCTTCCCCCCTTCTCTCTCTCTCTCAACCTACCTACCTACCTACTTACTTACCTACATATCCATCTAACTATCTATTCATCTACCTAGCTATCACACACACACACACACACACACACACACACATGGTACTCTCTTGCTTCAATGGCTTTTCCTCATTCTTCTCTCTCCCCTCCAATATTCTTCTGTTCCTCCAATACTTTTCTTCGATCTCTCTCCCTCCCTCCCTCCCTCCAAAATTCTCCTCCATCCCTTACTCTTAATCCCTCCCCCCTTTAATAATCTCCCTCTCTTTCTCCTTCCAATACTCTTCTCTCTCTCTCTCTCCCTAATATTTCTCTCACTCTCCCTCCAGTATTCCTCTCGCCCTCCAATATTCTGTTCTTTCTCCCTCCAAAATTATTCTCTCCCTCCAATATTTTTCTCTCTCTTCCTCCAATATTCGGTTCTTCCTTCTTCCAGTAACGTCTTCCTCCCTCCAATATTCTTCTTCTCCAGTCTATTCCATCTTGCTCCCTATATTTTCCTTTAATATTTTCTCTCGCTTCCCTCCTCCTCTCTTTCATCTTACGTAATATTTCTCTACCCCCACACTCCCTCTGCTTCCCTCCTTCCTTCCCTTCCTCCTTCCCTCTTTCCATTCCTCCTTCCTTTTTTCGTATCTCTCTTTTCTTATCTCCTTCCTCCTTTCCTCCCCGCCTTCTTCCCTCCCTCCATTCCTCCAAGCCTCCTTCCCTTACTACCTCCCTTCCTCCTTACTTCCTTTCCTCCCTACCTTCTCTCCTCCATTTCCCCCTCCCTACCTGTTATTTCCCTGCTTGCCTCCTTTCCTCATTTCAATCTCTCTCCCTTATCCCCTTTCTTCCCCTCCTGTCTCCTTTCCTCCCTCTTCCTTCTTGCCCATCTTGCATCATTTCCTCCCCGTCTCGCTCCTTGCCGTCTTCCTTCCCTGCCTCCTTTCCTACCTGTGAGAGTCCACAACACCTGCTCTCTGCTTCTCTCCTCCTCCTCTACCCTCTGCCTGCTTACCTGTATGCCTGCCTGCCTGCCGTGCTTCCTGTCTTACTACCTGCCTTGCTATCTGTCTGCCTGCCTGCCTGCCTGCCTGTCTCTGCGTCATGTGTGGGGGCTTAAGCAAGGATCTAGGGAAGTACTAACATTCTCTGCCTACACACTTCACGCCCACCACCATTAATACTAATAACACAACTACCACAATATTGTCACCAATAATAACACCACCACCACAACCACCAAAAATAACACCACCACCACAACCACCAACAATAACACCACCACCACAGCCACCAACAATAACACCACCACCACAGCCACTAACAATAACACCACCACCACAGCCACCAACAATAACACCACCACTACCACAACCACCAATAATAACACCACCACCAATAAACTACCCATTTCATCAATAATACCACCAACACCACCACCAACAAGCTACCATCTTCATCTATGCCACCACCACCAGCATCCCAGCAACCACCACCACCACCACCACCACGAGTAATAACACCACAGCTAAATCAACCCCACTATTATGACGAGGCCTACATCTTTTTATCTCCAAGGCAAGACGCTCGACAACAGAGAGCAACGTGAGCCTACCTGGTCGTTGCTGCTGGCTAAAACTCTGAAATTTACCTCCATTGCACTCATACTGTCAGTTGTACAGCACCTCTTTTCTCAGGGTAAACTCGCATTCACCTTAACACCTTCTCCTAACCGATTTATTCTGCCTGTTTCACCTTACTGTCCTACTCTGTGTTACGTTTAATCCTTCCAACATCGCCATACCCTGCGTAAATAAAGTTCAACAGGATATTAACCAAGCGGATCCACAAATAAATCGCTAAGGAGGAGGTGTTAGGGAGCCTCCTTACCCGGCGAGAATACAGGCCATGGTCCCTCCCCAACCCCGTCACAACTCCAGCTCATCCCATGTCCTTCTCCTCCACACACCTGTTTAACTTATTCTTGATCTCTTTTGACAATTTCATTCAGTTTACGGAAGAAATTTCGAAACTGAATGCTTACAGAACAGCCTTCAGTAACCCCCCTTGATTCCTCGCAGCTCTTCCCATCCTGAATAAAATCTTGGGGAGGGAGGGGATGAGTAAAGGGAAAAATAAGTCATCGTAGTCGTGGATGATCCTGGAAAGTATGAGGAGCCACGTCACAGATATCCCTCGACATCAGCAACTTTACCACAGATGAGAATTAACAATAGCTCTAGTATACACTCGAAGGATCACACTTACCGGAACATTAGTACAATGACTATTCCAGATAACAAAAATAAATCAGAAGTTAGGCGACATCATTAAACCACATATTCCTCATATCAAAAATAAATTAAAATTAGATGACATGATTAAACGGCCTTTGAATGAGATTACAAACTACGGACTGAACAGAGCTGGTACTTACAGACGTAGATCAGGTACAGCACAATAAATTACCTGAAACAAGAAAATCCATATCATAACAGACTCGATTAATTGACCCTACGATGAAAACACTACAGACATTTACTTTCATGTGCCTTTCCCATAAGACGTAACGCTGCTCCATATGGCCTAACCTTTGGCTGCTAGAACACTAATAACTAAATAAATGAAACAATAACTAAGATGGTTTTATGAGTTGCGGTTATTTTTTTTCTTATTCATCAGTAATATATCGTCCAATTAGGAGAGAGAGGCTTCGTCTATTCTTTTCCCGCAAAATCATATTAACAGAACAATAACTTCCGAAGAACAAAATAATAATCCGATTTATATCACAAGGCTCCATTCTCAATCGAGTCGATGCAAGTAAAAAGAAAAAAAAGTTTCACGCGATTCTTCACAGCCAATCATCATCATCATCATCATCATCATCATCATCTTCTTCTTCTTCTTTCCCTTCTTCTCTTTTGAGAGAGACCTAACCCAACTCAGTCAAGCCTAAAATGACCTAATCCAACCGAACCTAACCCAGCCTAACCTAACCAAATAAAACCCAACCCAAAACATATCAAAACCGACGTATTCTAAAGCAATCTAACCTAATCCGTCTATATCTAGTCGAACTGAACCCAACCCAACCAAAAATTACCTAATCAGACCAAACCCTGCCCAAAGTGACCTAACCTAACATTCGATCGGCTATAAATTCGCTAAGAAATTTTGATGCCTGAAAGTCTACGGATGTCACATTCCAAGTTTCGCCTGTTAGTGCACTAGTATAGTATAAGTATTGTGTGTGTGTGTGTGTGTGTGTGTGTGGTTATTTCGCCAGTAAAACGTCAATATAATTTTTTTTGGCACCTTTAAACGATGACACAGTATTTTGTTATATTACTCCAGTACTCGGCAAACGGCTTAAATCAGTTTGGGAGACTCCTCTGATTGAAGGGATTAAACTGCACATGGTGGACAGTGGGCGAGTGTCTGTCCCTGTGTGTGTGTGTGTGTGTGTGTGTGTGTGTGTGTGTGAAATAACTCAAACAGATTTTAGCCGATTTTAACCAAACTTAATGGAAATGTTGAGGATCTGGAAATGAATAAACCTGTTGATTGAACACCAGGTCAAAGGGCAAAGTTAACCTAAGTAGTGTTTATCCTGTTTACAGCAACATTTTGGGAATAATAACACAAATGTCAAGGTCACAGGGAAAGATCAGAAGCTAAGAACACACGGCAAGGTCAGATAAAACAGTTTCGACCTGATTTATGTCCGAATTGGTGGAAAGGTTAAGAGTCAAGCAAGAATGAAAACATTCGAGTTGGGAAGCAATCAGTTAAAGGTCAGGGTCACAGAGCAAGGTCAAAGTCCGACCTGTGTGTCTATGAACAAATGACTATAACATTTGACCTAATTTAAATCACACTTGGAATGAACTGAGGATCACCCAAAAGACTGACCTGATAGGTTTTAGAACAATAAGTCAAAGGTCAAGGTCACATGGCAAGAAAAACGAAGTTTTTACTTGACGTAGAATAAACGTTGTGGAAGGATTCAGTTTAAAAGAAAGATAAAAAGATTCGATCCTAAGAACAATCAGCCAAAGGTCAATGTGGCAGGGAAAGGTCAAGGGTCAAGGTCTCCGGGCAAAGCCAATTCAGACAGTTGGTGAAAGGGTTAAGGGTTAGGCAAGAATGAAGTAACTCGATCTGAAGCGTAATCTATCGAAGGTCAAAGGTCACATGCCAACGTCAAATATCCAGCCCCTATACAAGCTGGCGGGCGTGAATGTTGCAATCACTGCAGCCTCATTGTTTTAATTACATTCCTGCAACTCCCTGGCGATTTCATTTAACTCTGGGGAAACCTATCACAGAGAACGGACTATAAAATGTCAAAGAAATTTTTCCTCGATGAATGTTATCTCGAAAATCAAACAAAACTGGCAATTGATAGCAAAATAAATAAATAAATAAATAATCGTGGAGAAGGTGGGAACCATCTTTGGGGAGAATATAGATGTCCAATCAGAGACAAAAGTTCGATTTTTTTTTTTTTTTTTTTTTTGTGTGTGTCCGACTCTGGGCATAGGCTTCACAGCCTGCTATCAAGGCCCAGCAGTCCTCCTACATACCATACTCCTCTCTCTACATGTCACCACTTCGGCGCTAACACCCACCGTCCATATTGAATACATGCTAGGGCTGTCTCATACAGGACTGGTGTATTGGTATTAGCGGGGGTATTTTTACGACATGTCGGCGGGTCTTCTGGTAGATCAGTAAAGCCTGATTTAATGAAATTCAAATCCTTAAACTGTTCCCTGCCCCAGCCGGGATTCGAACCTGGGTCCGTAAGGACTGCAAGCCACCTCTCTACCGATTGAGCCACCGCCTCCCACTGCGTTTACGTCACACTTAGGACTTGTCCGTCACTTACCTTCCTGACGCAGAAATAAAGGGAATTTATCTACATGCACAGAAGCAGACCAAACCTCCCTCAGCTTGGGAATATTAGCCCCAAGACAAAAGTAAGAAGTAAAAGAGGTGAAATACTACGCGAATATGTGCCCCAAGGTGTTTATCTGAGGGATCACTAACTGTTTGAGCCACTGTTTTTGTCCTGATTATTATGAGGTTTCCGCGTATTCTGCATTAACATTCTTTTGAGGGTTGGGATGGCTGTAATAACAATGATAACTAAACTTAACAACGATGAAAACTAAAACATATGGTTATAGTTCTCTCTCTCTTAGCTTCCTTCCCTTCAGCGTCCAGCCCTATCCTTATAGTCTTTTCCTTCGTCAGTTCCCTCCTCGTCTTCTCCCCGTCAACCCCACCCTTTGAGTTTCCTTAATTACTATCCTCTCTCCTCCCCATCTCCATCTTCTTCTTCATGTGTCCCTCTTCCTTCTCCTATCCTGAATTCCTCTCTCTCCATCTCTCCCTTTATAACTTCTTTCTGCTCCATCGACTTTATTTCATTATCCAAAAAGCGCTTGACAAAGTTCCCCATAAAAAGTCCTTGAGCACTAAAGACGCATGATTTCGAAGGTATTGGTGGATCGATAAGTGGATCACTGCGGGGAAATAATGAGGGAAAATTAGTCTGCTCAGTACGATGACGTCCTCTTACCTGCGTCGCAAGATCTGGTCAATGAGAGCAAGGAGGGTTTATCTAGCTCTTGGTGGACACTTTGAAATAATCGTTTACTACACTCAAATTACTAACCCTACAGCACCCATTTTCAGAGGATATACAGTACACTCATGGTCCCTTCCCACCCTCCAGCACAAGCCCAGCTCATCTCATCCATTTGCCTGTCCACCACACTCATTTTTTTTCCCCTCGTCCCTCCTACACATACATGCTTGAAGGATATTAAAAAATGTATATATCACTGCATTCAAATCACTAATCTGACAACACCCCTCTTCACAGGGTATACTTTACTGCTCCTGCCTCACCGCCCACCGAATTTCTATCCCATCCTACTCATTCCTTTGCTCACCACGTTCATTTCTTAGCTCCCTCCCCCCCGCCTATGACAGCTTCCTAGCACGACCCAGGCCATGCTGTCGACGAACGCGCTTGTGTTTAATTGGACTCTTACTGCTGTTAGACGATTTATTCAGGCTGGAACAGTGAAGGGGTTAAGGAAGGCTATATTTAGTCTCTGCAGATCCAAAGGTCTCTGTAAAACTGAGTAAAACCATCTAGGGAGATGATATACAAAATACAAGTATCATGGCGAAATCGCATTCATGGCGTTTACGGAAATGGATCAAGCTGGATGGAAGTTACAAGTGATTTATAAACCAGAGAATCGAGTATCTTTCTATCTTCTTTAGGCTTGATGAACACTGCGGAAAATTTGAACATTCCTATACATACCAATACATCAGAAGTTAAGAATTTGTTAAGGTATAATTCATTAGTTTTAAATTATCTTCAGACAAAACTGAGAACACAGCTGGTTCCCTCACTGCACTACAGATGTCAACGGTAACTCATATAGTATTCCCGATTTACGTAAAATATATATACTGTAGAGTTCATGCTGTAAAATATCTAGACATGCTGACGCTATAAAAAAATTTGTGACAAAGCAGACACATTTGCACAACGGCAGATGGTGTAGTGATACTAAATACCTTATTTTTAAAACGTGATAAACTTTGAAAAAACAAATATAAACAGAATAAAACATTTAACTACACAATGAGTATGATACAACATGAGAAAGAAACACAGGAGAAAGATTTAAGCCCAGGTGTGAACAAATTATATGAAACCAGCTTGCAGACAAGGTTACGAAAGAGCAATAATAATAATAATAACAATAATAATAATAATAATAATAATAAAAACAACAATAAAATATCTCCACAAATCCAGCACTCAGTTTTGTTACAGATACCATTCTCATAATGTATAACTTCTTGGTGTTCCTGAATAATGAAACACATTAAACTACCTTTCTATTTTTTCTTAGATAACGGAGGGTAACGTTGCCTTCACAGCAAAATATCGAGTTGCATTTATTTCTTGCATGACGAGTGGTCGGTAGGTACTCTTCAAAGCGTACCGGGAAAGCCAAGGGTCTACCTAAGGCTGACAAAAACTTCCGCTAGAGAGGAGAATCGAACCCCGGTCCTTTGGGTTATTGGACAGTGATTTCAAGTTACTGCGCCACGTCAGTCCTTTCTGGTAACATCGTAGGTTACTAATGCAATACTGGCCAGTGTTTAAAATAAGGCACATATATTATTTTAGAGGAAATCAAGGTTCAGTCAAAATAAATCGTTAAGGAAAAGATGCTAGAATCCACTTAACCGCTTCAGTCCGACAAAGTATATTAAAATCTAATCTTACTATCTCCAGATGTTTCTATATTCAACATAAGAAAGGTCTGTAGTGGCGAGCTTATTAAGGATATATTTATCCCTCCATATAAAAAAAAAAAGTCTTCCCTCAGTTGAATGAAATCGTCTGGAGACAGCAAGAATAGGCTGAAGAATAAGTCACCGGATTAAGGGGATAAGCCCATGGGTATGCTGCCTTAAGTCTCAAAGATATAATCACATATCTACAAATAGTGGTCTCAATATATCAGAAGGTGGCTGCTTGTTTTTCTTTATATTTCACTGAATTTTGCCTCTCTCTCTCTCTCTCTCTTCAAATGCCACTCCTCCCCCAGCCTACCTACTTCCCTCCCTCTCTTCCTCCCTCCCTTCTTCATGCCCTTCCTTCTTTTTCTCCCCTCCCATTACAATCCATCCTCTCTTCCCTTTTCGCTCCCTCCTTTTCCTACTACCCTTCCATTGCCTCCCTTCTTTTTCTCCTTTCCCTCCACATTCCCTCCTCTCTTCCTTTCTTGCTCCCTTTCTCGTCCTACCACCCTTCTTCCACTACTCCCTTTCCTCCTTCTACAAGCTCTACTCTCCTCCCTTTCTCTTTCTCTCTCCCTGACTTCCTTCATCTCGTCCTCCATCATTCCTCCCTCTCCCTATATCCTCCTCCTCCTACATATATATTTTCTCCCTCATTCTCCTTTCTCCCCTTCCTCCACCCCTTCCTTCCCTCCACACCCACTTCATCTCCCAGCACAAACAAAACACTGGACAAACACAAACAAACAAACAGTGTGGACGAGAGACACAGATTGAACGTCTATTTATGGCCGCTAAAAAAATCCCAGACAAAAATGAGCCCTGGGGGCGAGTGATTTAAGGACGATTATTGTGGTGGGAGGCAGAGCACGTTTGGGTCTTCCCGTGTGTGTGTGTGTGTGTGTGTGTGTGTGTGTGTGTGTGTGTGTGTGTGTGTGTGTGTGTGTGTGTGTGTGTGTTCAGAGAGAGAGAGAGAGAGAGAGAGGAGGGGGGAGGTGGCAGGCGAGGGGATTATAAGCCAATCAATGGTAATACATGTAGTCAGTATAAAGCCCTCTGAGAGCGCAAACCTCCACCAACGCCAACAAAATTTATGATTCACAGTAGCAATTCCTCTTCCCTACCAGACGAACACTTTACGGTCTTAATCAGTTAATTCTACGGCCTTAGTCTGCTCTATTACACAAAACCAGAGAGACCATACCTCCGTCAACGCCAATAAAATTTATTATTTATTCCTGCCTCCGGTTCCGGATCCACTTCAGAATCTGATCCACTTTTCATTGCCACGCTGCCTGCCTGTCCATCACATTTAATTGAAATACGATGATAACTTTCTGAGATATCGTGCACAGACAGACAGACAGGCAAGTACCGGGTGAATACATAACCTCTACCCAACTTCACTGACTGTGGTGAACATGATAAACGGAAAGATAGGAAATATACTACCTTTGTGAATGAGTGGCGTGGAGGAGCAGTGGACATCGTGGGCTGGCTTGTGAAGGAGTGATTACGAGAGTGCTTATTCTAACCTAAAGGTCCCTATCCCATTACAGCTCAATGCACAGCGAAGTATGGACATATTGGAGGGTTGAATTCACTAGTTACCACGTAAACGCATTCCTGCTTAATTTCATGTCACCAGAATAATTTCCAAGGTATGGAAATGGTCCAGTTCTGTCGGGCGAAATCGAACAAACCATAAAATGTACAGTTCTGCTCAGTATCTCGTTTACATCATCATCATCATCATCATCATTACAACTTTCTTATTTAGGCAGGGTCCACAAAACAAGGGCAGAGAAAGCAGGAAAGTGGGAGAACTATCACATGCATCGCCAGAACAACGGACCTGACACTCATGTGCACATCAATCAAGCCCATAATACCCTGGCTCCAACTCACAGGCCTACCCATCTACACATTTTACTTTTATCCTCATTTGTAGTTGCGCTTCACATTCCTTGCCAGATAAATTCCATCTGTTATATAAAACTGGGTCAATATCAAACAAAATCTAATCTTACTAGACACCTAATGAAAACTAACAGACGAGACCAAAGCTGGTTGGCAAGGTTGGAATCTAACTTTATTAGTTCGGCATCTCACAAGTGCAAGAGGAGGACTGACGGCAAATGCATTGTAAATATTCAAAGGGAGGCAGGACGTGGGGTATCCTATCATATCACCATTGGCCGCAAATGTACCGATAACAGGCCGAGACATCTTATCTCTTTGCGCTACAGGAAACAATAAATAACTGTCTGCACAGCCGAGGTCTAGAATCCCTTTGCACTTCTGTGGCTTCGAGACACTGAAACTCTTTAAACCCGCTTGACTTTTACTGGTTAGTTCAGCAAGATCTCATTGGGCCTTGATACGGTTTCGGAAGGGTGTAAGGACATTGATGAACGCCACTCTAGTTTATGATCAATGTTTTCTGTACACTTCTGGGGTTCTGAACTAATGAAGCGAGGTACTAATCTTTAGTTATCATTGTTTAGCAAGACCTCATTATGTTTGGGTACGATTTCGAAACGATAAAAAAAAATAATAATAAAAACGACCGTCGCAAAAAGCTACAGCTGCGGGCAGTTAATATTGCCCGACTTGAACACGAAAAATAAAGACACTGAACACTGGGTTTCGAAGCCCAGTGATGCGTTCTTCTGACCTTAACAAACTCCTTTAGAATACTGAGAGTCTGCCTGCAACTTTACCTCTAATGTTTTGGGAAAAATGTGTTAACCTTTTCAGTACGATAACGTTCTGTTTTGTTCTACTGTGTTTACCTTCAGACGACCTTATTTAGAACTAGGAGGGCCTCTATTCCTGAAAAGACTAAATCAACTCACATTAATACCTACAACAACCCCCATGACAATTTCTGTTATTTTAGCTACAGCCACATGATTATGTTTAACTTAGGATGAACCCAATAAATGAAGTTAAGTGCAGAGAGTGTAGTATACATGGAAAGCTCTCTGGTGAATGAAGAAGGAAAGGAGAAGACTTTGGATTAATACCTAATGACTACATGAGGGTCGGTAGGCAGACGATCAGTTTTACCCAAGTTAGTGTTCCCCCAGCATACAACACGCCGCAACAATCAAATTTACATCCAGGTCCCCAACTGTACAACTAGGTAAACAGCGACACTGGGGGAAACAACACAGTCCAGGAGTCTGACCAGCCCTGGAATCGAACTCGGGTTCTTTCCATTTGCGTGCTGGATGTGCGAACCATTACAACACCGGCTTCCCTTGCTTACTGAACCTGCAAATGACCTGTATATATGCAGACGAGCCGAGAATGAATGGACGGGAATGGTTCGAAATAAGAATGACTGAGGTGGGAAGAGATGAGATGGAGCTGAAATCCGACGACATATGTTGTATTCTGTTATTTTTACCACCAGAAGAGTTGATTAATCTCTGGAGAAGCTTTTCAAACTGGAGGAATTATAGCCATTATTAACCCTTCACCACAAGAGGTCAGTCTAAAGTTAAATACAGTCGTCTGGTGGTAACAAGAGTCGCCACTGTGGCCCCACGCTCATCTGAAATACACACCCAGTGGACAAAAAATTTAATTTGCCCTCTTCTTGCAGTTCACCATTCTCCTTTCAGGGTAGCTTTTATATAACCAGGCAGTGAGAGCCACCTAGTAATATCAGCGCCACCACATGAAGTAATTCCTCTCCAGCACCAAGTGGCTTGAGTAAAACATTAAAACACGTCATGAATTGTTTAAGGAGGCTGCAGTATATAACAGGGGGGAGGTGTAGCATCTACATGGTGATTAGCGGGAAAAGAGGCAAAGGTAATGAGCACGGCAATGAAAATATCGATGTCACAGTTGCTTTATTTTCTTCCGAAATACCTACAACTTGAATTCTGGGACATGGCTGCCTGAAATTTTTTGAGTCTTTGTTATGAGGTAGGTATCGGTCCCCTTCTTTTACTATTCAAATCGACCTGCCAGTCTGACTACACTTGGCTATCAGTTGGACTGTAAAAGGTTAGGGATCATCGTCAGGTTAGGAAAAACGCGCTATTGTGAAGGAACAAACTTGTAGGGGTGGCATCTACAGAAAGAAGTGTAAGGAATATTAACAGACAAGGAAAGAAGACAGTGGAGAGGTATTAGAATGTAAAAGAAGGACTGAAAGAAATGGTGAGTAAATATCAATAAATTTCAGAGGGGTCAAGAATATTGTTCTAGGGAAGAATATCACAGGGTACTTACAGAGGACGAAAAACATTACAGGCGATAAAATAAACTACGAAATGAGTGAAATTAGGTAGGAACTGGGTGCCTGGCTTTAGTTTTCATTACGACGATGTTCTCTAAATCATACACTTCAGAAAACTGTAAGGTGCACATCCGGCGCTGGAGATAGTTTGTTGGGTGCGGCGATATATTTTATGAGGGGGTGGTAGTGCAGGTGTAGTGGTGAGGAAGTTTACCGATCTATGCAGGACGCATAACTCCAGGTACAACAGAAGCAAGGTTATAAGAAAGAACTAAAGCACTGGTAAATTATCAAAAAGAAATACACTGAGAAATATGGACATAATAAGACTGCATAGAAATCCTTGGAAAACGCAACCAAACATACAACTGGAAAAGGGAAGAACTTAGTGGAATAAAAGAATCAAACTGCACTAACGAGAAAGATGGAGGAGGAAGAGGGGTGGCTGAAAACGTGAGAAAAATTGTACCAGGACAAAATGACCTAGAGTTAGTTCTGTCACGACCGTCCCCTGTCGGAAGGTTTCTGGAAGGGGAAAATGTGTCAGACAGAAACTGAAATCTATTGAAGACACTAAGGAAGGTATATAAGAAAGGGGTGAGCAGGAGTAATTGTGCACAGTACTAAACCCTCTTCGGGTAAAAAAAAAAAAAATGTGAGGGGCTTTTGGTGTGTGTGTGTGTGTGTGTGTGTGTGTGTGTGTGTGTGTGTGTGTGTGTGTGTGTGTGTGTGTGTGTGTGTGTGTGTGTGTGTGTGTGTGTGTGTGTGTGTGTGTGTGCGTGCGTGCGTGCGTGTGTGCGTGCGTGCAAGTTGGATTGAGAAGGGTAAGTAGTTTGTGGTAATGGCTGGATTGCGTCTGGGATGTAATGTTTCTCCTTGACCATTCAATTTGTTCATGGCCAGGGTGACGAGGGGAACAGACGCAAGGGTATTGGGAAGAAGGATGAATTTAAGGGACGCAGGGGAAGAGGTGATTGCGAGGTAAATCAGATGATGTTTGCAGATGACTCAGAGGACAGTGTGCAGTAGTTTCCACGAAGTCTGGAAGAATTTACGAGAAGAGGAAGGTTACAGTGAAGCTCAGAAAATACAAGACCAAGACACGCAGTACAGAAGTAGCACACGAAGAAATATGGGTAAACTTTTATTTTTTCTTTTTTCTCTCTCAAACCGACTCAGGCACAGACTCCGAACCGTCGCCGGCGATCAGCAATCCTTTGAGGGTCTAACAGACGGAGCCTGCAGCCTGAGCGTCTTGTACTGAACCGTCTGTACAAAAGATATGACAGTGGTATTTCCTCCGCATCTGGTGCATCAGCGTGGGGCAGGGGTAGTGGATTGTGGAAAATTATGAACACTTTAAAATGAAATTCAAATCTGAGCTAATTCGTAAACAACATAGGTTTAAGCTCAAGAAATTAGTTTGGCACCTGAGCTGTAGGAGGTACGAATCGTACGAGGGTACTTGCAACACAAGTGCTGGGAGGAAGGATCCTACGCCAGCTACAAGGAACTTCTCCTTTTGGTCATTTTTAACGACGCGCACGAATATCCTGGTCGTATATTTTATCCTCTATCACCATTACACACACACACACACACACACACACACACACACACACACACACACACACACACATGTATGCATGTATGTATGCATGCAGGTGCACGAGCGCACGTACACACACAAATAGACAAACAAACAGGTAAACACACACTCACGCAAGGACATACAGAAAGTAATGGGCAAACACAAACACACACAATAAAGCACATACACAAGCACACGCACATACAGAGACAAATACTAAGAGTCACACACGCACCAGTATAAGCAAACCAAGCGAGCGTCACACACCCAATATTGCAAAATCTATGATGACAATGAATACAAGGACGTGATACTGGAATTAGCCACGGGGACAGACCAAATTGTGAACTAAATCATAGCGCGTCAGTCACTGCAAACACGTGAGCAAACAGGAAATACATTAAAAAACACACAAATCCATACGTAAACAACAATCCAAAAACATCACACACGTAATGAAACACGCGGATACATAAAAAAGCAAAACACAAATACATACACAGGTAAAACACAGGTAAACAGGCCAACTAACACGCAAACAAATGGAAAAGTAACACATAAACGGCCAAAGCAAACATATAAAACACGTAACACACTGCCAAATTAACCAACACGTAAAAACAGCCAAAAAAAACACGAAAATAAGGCCAAGATTTCAAATAAACAAAGCCAAACGAACAAACACGTAAACAGTCAGTATATATATATCGCAAACAAATAAGTAAACACGTAAAAAATCAGATTAACGTGTAAGCAAACAGCCTAAAGCAGAGAGGTAAACAAATAAAACAAACACCTACCAACACGTAAACTAATAAAACTAGGCAAACGCGTAACTGTAAAGCCATAATAACAAACAAGGAAACAAACAGCCAATATACCACGTCAACAAATAAGTAAACAGGTAAACAAAACACACAACATCACGAGAAGAACCAGGCAAACAAAGATCGCATCCCAAACCTCAATATTGTTAAAGCTATAAGGGTCATGAAATCAACGGCGTGATACTGAGAATTCATTTGCCACAAGGACAGACCCAGAGATAAATGGCAATTAAATACCACCAGACTCACAGCAAATACACCCACTATAATGCTATATTGAAGGTCTGAAGGTCGATGAGGTGTTTCAATTTTGCTCTTGCTATTTACAGCGTCCTGCTCTGGACAAAGGCTCAACAGCCTGTTCCCTACCGTCCAGCAGTCCTCCTACGTACCATTTACCTCCACGTGTCACTATTTCGGCGCCATTACCCAACGTCCATGCTAAATACACGTCAGAGTTTTCTCATACAAAAATGGTATACCACTTCAATTCCAGATAATGCCAGATAATTTTTTTTTTTCCAGCATTCAGGGCAGGGACATTTCTAGTATTTAATTCCAGCAAACAACAGGCGGTTTTACTTAACAGAGAGGGATTCACAGGAACCTGAGTATTATAACTAGTACTATTAACCCCTTCACGGTCAGGACAGTTCTAGTCATCAATTTCAGCTCACACTAGACGAATTAGCCTCTCACTATAGCCTGAGTGTTAAGGAAGGATTAACGGGATTGTATCTAAAAGTGGAAGGATTTAATGCGAGAAATTATACCAGTAATCCCAGGGTATCCTCTGTAGCTAAACACAGGCCTAGTTCAGTATTCCTTATAGGAAGTTGGTAATATGATAGCGATAAATATTTGACCCTATCCTCGGCAGTATAAGTGATTTCCTCACCAGTTTATTTTTCATATGACACCTGAACATTTGCTTGTATGTTGTTTAAATTTTTAACCCCTTCATCTCGAGGACACCTTCTTAAAATGTCTAACACTACATGATTTTATTCAGGTCAGAGAACGACTTTCGTACTGGAGGGGATTGAAACTGTTTCTATAATATGCTAAATACAACCGCTTTGGGGTACCGCTACTACTACTACTACTACCACTACTACTACTACTAATAATAATAATAATATTAATAATAATAATAATAAAAGACTCCTCGTAGTACAAGCTTAAATATCGTTAGTCTGAACCAGTAACATACGAGGGAATACTAGAGTGTAACAGACCAAAGAGTTTCTGGATGAGGCCTTACCGTACGAGATCTCCAAAGTTAACAAGCATATCCCCCATTTTTCTTGGCCATGTCTATTTACTTGTCATTATAAAGGTCAGATGCATCAGTAGCGTGGCCCAGACTAGAGATACTAGGCTATTATATCTACGCCTATCAACTTCTCCAACTAGATGATGTGTATTCTGTATGATTCTTGCAATGTGTAGACGATTATATTTAGTCAAGGAGAGACTTTTCAGAACACACTGGTTAAACACGCCTTTCACCTACCCCTTCCCTGCAAAACGTCTCCCCCTACGAGTTAAATAAAAAAGCCTGGGGGTAGCAACAATAAATAGACAGAATACTAAAAATAGGACAACGAGAGAGAGAGAGGGAGAGAGAGACGGGGGGACTGGAAGAGAGGAGGTCAATTATAGTAGACTCCCCTGCAATCTCGGCTGTTGTTTGTTGGCCTTAGGTGAAGTGGATGGCTGTGGAAGACCGTGGGAGGAGGGAGAAGGGGTATGAAAAGGAGTGTGTGAGGAGAAAAGGATAAGGTGAGTGGGTGTAATGGGCTGAAGGGTGAGGAAGAGATGCGGGGTGAAGAGGTGCAGTATGGGGTGATAAAGATGGAGGGTATGAGGAAGGAATGCGAGGTGAGGGCTCGTTTGAGAGGCAGGAGTGGAGTGAGGAAGGAAATAAGGGAGGGAAGCGGTGTGGGAAGGGATGAGGGAGGAAAGGTAGAGTGTGTGGCAGGTGTGAGATGAGAGAAGAAATGTGTTAGGTGAGGGGAACAAAGTGAGATGTGTGGCAGGTATGAGATGAAGTGAGGGAGAGGAGGTGAAGTGAGAGTAAGATGATCAAGTGAGGGGGAGAAGGTAAAGTGATGGGGAACGTGAAGAATGTGCAACGTGAGAGGTGAAGTGCCAGAGGGAAGGCGAGAGGTGAGCCGTGGGAGGGACGATGCTGGAAAGTGAAAAGTGCTACCGCAAAACCTTTCCCATGACAATGCCTCTTTTTTCACGCCATCACCCATTATATTTGGGTTTGGGGAAGACCTTAATAAAGAAGGGATTTAACTGGGACTCTGTAACCCTTCGCCACGACAGGCTTCTCCAAAATTAAATACAATAATATAAAAAAAAAGTTATCGTACTGAGGTGGTTAACTAAAGCAAATACATGATTCCCGCAACCCTGACCCAATTTAGGCACTAGAAACACACACACACACACACACACACACACACACACACACACACAGACTATTTTTACCATCTATCAGTCCGCATTATTTACCGTACACAATTTCAGGCAGATAAAAAGATTAACAGATAAGACATAATTCAACGAGAGGTCCCAATCAGCAGTCCAAGGAGCAGCTAATTCGCATTCCCGTACGTGGCAGATATAATTAACGTGGATAATTGGCACACAATCCCAAGCATGAAAAGTATATCAGGCATCATGAGCAACTACAGGCCTGTCCCTTATCCTGCGACCCTCATTGGACTCTGAGGTAAATTTGGTGGCTCTGATGTAGCTGACTCTGGTGATACTGATCTATGGCTGATTAATGTTTCTGGTGCTAATTACTGTGGATTTGCCAGATTAATTTTGAAAGAGAGAGAGAGAGAGAGAGAGAGAGAGATGTAGGATTGAGGGCATAATTTTTGCTGTTTAAACATCAGGTTGAGGCTTTGGAGATTCGCAACAGCTCCTCCTTGGCAATTTATTTTGCATTTTACACCTAAGCATCCCCATGTACGTTACTGATGTTAACTATGTCAATATTAAAACTGTGTAAATGGAATACAGGACAACGTTAAAGTGCAACATGCTAAATAAAGCGATAAGGAAGAGGAACTTCAGAATTGATATGAGGCTGGTGGGTGAGGGTTACGGGGAGTGGCAGAGCCCTGGGGGGACGTATTTATGAATTCTCTTAACCTAATTTGTGTATGAGTTGGTTTGTACATACGCTTGCCTTCACTCATTCAGCTACCTAACGCTTCACAATCAAATTAGAATGAATGTTAAAATGACAATATAAGTAATACAAAATGATCTGTGATGAAATTAACTGTTATGGAGATTAATGTATCGTATAACCTGGCTCATGATGTGGAAAAAACAAAAGAATATGTGATAATAGTTGACTGTTGTGAAGACTTGTTTATCCGGTATGTTGGTTAGGATCCCATTTAAATACTTCTGGTCAGTTGCCGCATACTTCTCTCCAGGGTATGACTTCAGATTATTCATACACAGGGCTGTCTCTCAGGTGGACGGTGAAGAGACGTGAAAAAAGTGTTACCCCTCTGAAACAGGTGCCGTGCCCTTCCCAATCCACAGAATCGACAATGCGCGGTATTTCTCATGGACTGATGGAGGAGCAGAGGACGTGGTTCTAGACTGTGTTTTCTGGCAACGGGGAGTGTCCGGGAGTTCTTATGAAAACAAAATTTTGCACTGAGACAGACATCCACAAGAAACAGCTTTTAGGCAGGATGGGACCTCCAGGGCCGACTGCGACCCCCTGGGCTCTCGTTCAACGCCGGAGTGCCACAGCCAGTCTTTTACCTAGGAAAAATAAACTCTGAATAATGGTAGACCTTCACTAAGGGCAGGTCGCGTGGAGAAGTGACTCTCGGGAGTCCCGGCAAACGCTGGTATGCACCACCAATTTTTCACCTAGGAAAACAAATTTTGGATTGTGGTAAGCCTCCAACAGGAGCATAATTTTGGAAGGGTGGAACTCCTCTGCCCGTCCCCCGGATGAGGGGGAGAGAAACTAACATTCGTTTTTAACCTAGGAAAACAAAATTTCACGGTAGCAAACCTCATTTAGACCAGGTATTACAAAGGATGGGACTCCACCCTCCCCACCCCCCTTTCACGAGGGTAGGCGGTCCTCGGGGGGACGACGCCAGGGAATTACCTAGAATCATGAAATTTCATAGTGATAGACTACCACCCGGAATAGTTAATTAGGTGGGATCCGGTGGAGGCAGCCCCAAGGCTCCATGGCACATGACCATAGTTTCTGTTTTTTCTTTTCTTTCGACAACGAAATTTTGCACACTGGTACATCTCTCTCCAGACCAGATTTGCAGCAGCGTGGGAGCCCTGAGGGTCGCTCCCATGGGAAGGCGTCCTGAGGGCAGCGTAGTTTTGCTGTGCTTGCTTCGCCTATTTTTACCACTCCCGGACGGTTTAATTAAATTTAAGAAATGCCTCTGTTGTTGAAGGGATTAATAAAGGCTATCTCTTACTCACTCCAGTCTAAAAAGTCTTTCACAGCCAGAAGAAAAAAGCATAAGAATGTACGTCCTCGGGTTGAAGAGATCAATGAGAGAGCGCAAGGTGTGAGGCAGGGAGAGAGGTGTGAAGTAAGATGGGAAGTGTGAGGTAGGAAAGGAGATGTGAGGAAGGGTGCAAGATGTGACTTAAGGAGAGAGGTGTACGGTAGGATGGGAGGTGTGAGGCAAGTAGAGAGATGTGGGCAAGTAGAGAGGTATGAGGGATGTGTGAGGCAGAATTAAACATAAAATAGGAGAAAGAAAGTGTGAGGAAGGACTGGAAATGATAAAATGAGTTTAGAGAGGTGTGAGGAGGGAGGAAAGCTGATAGGTTCAAGTGGCTCAAGATAAAACTTCTCGCAAATACAACCCCAGAGTATCATGTGACGGAGTGAAGTGAAGTGTGGAGGAGGAGAAAGGTGATTGGTGTGTGTGTGTGTGTGTGTGTGTGTGTGTGTGTGTGTGTGTGTGTGTGTGTGTGTGTGTGTGTGTGTGTGTGTGTGTGTGTGTGTGTGTGTGTGTGTGTGTGCGCGCGCGCGCGTATGAGGCACGAGGAACTGGGATGTGTGAGGCGTGAGGTAGTAGTATGTGGTGAGGTAGAAAAAAAAGAAAGAACCCGGTCATGCTGAAAGGGTAACTATTTAAATATGAACTTACTACTTACGTTAAAGAGTGAGGAATGGAATGGGAGCTTGGTGTTAGACATGGTTAACCCTTTCAAACCAATGACATATTTTTATTTCATTCTTTGTATAATTAGATGCTTTCAATCAACCTAGGACAGACCTCTAGTAGTGAAGCGGTTAATACAGGTCTGATCTAACAAGTCTACTTCAAAAAGTCTCCAGAATTTATTACAATCCTTTGGTGGTAGAAATGACAGAATATAAAAGAAGATCCTGGGAGTGAAGTGGTAAAATGACTCACATACCTCGAGATGTGAGGTGTGAAGCAGTCAGATATGTGAAGAAAAGTGGGCCTGGTTTGTGATGAGTAACATGAGATCTTGGGGTGAAGGAAGATGTACAGATATGTGGTGTGAGAAGTGAAGTGTAAAGTATAGTGTGAGACGGTTTGATAAATATATGAATGTGGACAAGAGTATGAATCACATGGACAGTCATAATAAGTGTGAAGTGTGGGCGTATATTAATAAGGTGTCAGGTGTGGATTGTAGTGTGAGATGTAGAAAAAAGTGTGAGGTATCGACAGTAGTGTGAGGTGTGGAGAAATATAATGCGGTGAGAGAGGTATGAGATGTGAGGTGTGGAGAGAGGCATGTGGACAAACGTATGAGACAGAGGTATGAGGTGTAGACTTAGGTATGAGAGGTGTGATGTGAGTTATTAGGTATGAGGTATTAGGTGTGAAGTATGAGGAATTATATGTGATGTATGAGGTGTGAGGAGTTAGGTCTGAAGTCTGAGGTGCAATGTATGAGGTGTGAAGTGCTAGGTATGAGGTGTGGACAGAGGTTTGGGGTATAAGGGATGAGGTAAGAAGTATGAAGAATGAGGTATGAGACGTGGGGTAGAGGTGTGAAGTATGAGGCATGATGTATAAGGTAGGAGGTATGAGATATTAAGTATGAGGTGTGGGGTGAGATATGAGGTGCTTGGTGTGATGGTATGAGGCGTGAGGTATGTGGTGCTAAGTATGAAGTGTACAGTGTGAGGCATGAGTTGTGGACAGAAGTATGAGGTATGAGTTAGGAGGTATGAAGTGTGGACAGCGGTATGAGGTGGGGTATGAGACGTGGAAATAGGTAGTGAGAAGTATGAGGTGTAAGGTATGAGGTGTAAGGTATGAGGTATGAGGAGTAACCTAATCCCTCGACGGAAGGAACTCAATTTGGTGCTTGAGTCCCACAAAAATGAGTTTTACCGCCTCTCTCCTCTCCTCCATCACCCCTCCTCCACATGTCTCTCCCTTCCTCTCCTCTCCTCCATCATCCCTCCTCCACATGTCTCTCCCTTCCTCTCCTCTCCTCCATCACTCCTCCTTCATATGTCTCTCTTCTCCATCACCTCTCCTCCACATCTCTCTCCTTTACTCTCCTCCATCACCCCTCATCCTTCATATGTCTCTCTCTTCTCCATCACCTCTCCTCCATCACCCCTCCTTCACATGTCTCCTCTCCATCACCTCTCCTCCACATGTCTCTCCTTTCCTCTCCTCTCCTCTATCACTCCTCCTTCATATGTCTCTCTTCTCCATCACCTCTCATCCACACGTCTCTCCTCTTCTCTTCTTTCCCCACTTCTCCACATTCTCCCCATTTTTCTACATCCACCTTACTTTTCATCTTCTCCCAGTTATCCACATTGCCTCCTCTCCTCCCTGACCTTTCCTCCACTTCTCACCTGTCCTTTTTTTTAACCTTTACTACACTTCTTTTTTTTACTCATTCCACTTCTCTCATTCCCTTATATTCTCCTTCTCCTACTCTTCAACATTCTCACCACTTCTCGTTCACTTCTCCTCCACTTCTCGCAGTTCTCTCTCAAGACTTTTTTTAAGCGTAATTTTCTTCTTCATCTTTCTCAGTTATTCTCCCGGCTTTCCTCATACTGTATTTCTTCTCTCTCTCTCTCCTTTAGATATTTTCAGAATGCAAAGTGTTGTGTTTAACATATTTCCATCCCACCTCATGGCCTAAGGGTCTGGTGGATGGGGGAATCGTAGGCTGCTCTTATCTTCTTACATCTGGGCATAGAGTTGGGTTTTATTTCTGGCCCCCACGAAAGCTACTGTGATCGAGCCCGCTTCTGCGCATGTATCGATGTATGAAAGTTGGCATAATGTATCTCAAGAATGCCTCAACTGGTCTTGATCAAACTTGGCACATATACTGCGTGTTATGTTGCGTATAAGTTTATCAGATTTGGTGCAGATCAATCAAAGGTCAAGGATATAGGTCAACGTCAAAGATCGATGCGCCGTCGCCGTGAAATCTGAGCACTTTTGATCTGGTTTATTTCTTGCTACAGTCAGACGATTTGGGTTTAGGTTTCACAGCACCCAGAACAGTTCAAATGGAAGATTATTCTATCCATATATTGAAGCTGTGTTAAATGTACAAATATAATATTTTTGGCTCCACTGAATAGGGTCCAAGTCCGGCCGAAACTGTTATATCATTACACAGTTTCAGTGTGAAGGTAAAATTCTGCCGTTATACTTGTTTAGGGGAGATCTCTCGTAGTGATGGAGTTATCATCAAAGTCAGACCCTAGTTCTCTCTCTGTCTCTGTCTCTCTCTCTCTCTCTCCTCAAAGTCCCAGGCAGTCTCTCACCTCCCTTGCGCCACGTCTTTCCTAACTTTTTTTTTTTCCTTCCTCCTTCACTCTAGCCACCTCTTCCATCATGATAGCCTACCTCCTCCTTCAGTTCCCTCCACCATTTCTTTTCATCATCCTCTCTCTCTCTCTCTCTCTCTCTCTCTCTCTCTCTCTCCTCCTCCTCCTCCTCCTCTTCCTCCTCCTCCTACTACGTCATGAATTTTCTCTTATCACGTTTCTTACTCTCCTTTTCTCATTCCTCTCTCCCAGGCGATATCATCTTTTCTAGTCTCTCCTCTTCCTATCAAATCTCCTTCATCTCAGCACCAATTTGGCTCTTCTTCCATCCTCTCCCGTACTTCCCAATCAACTTCACTTTCTCCATCAATCTTACTCTCCGTCCATCCTCTCGCCTTTCAGTTCCCCTTCCCTGTCATCATATGTCCCATTTCCATCTGCTATACTCTCCTTTCTCTTCCTACGCCACAAACTTCATATTTTCTCTCATTCTTATTCTCGCTCCCTCCTCTCTCCTCTTCTCAGTCCTCCTTTCCCCATCATCAACATCATCATCATCAGCATTATCATTTCTCTCCCTCTCCCCCCCTCCCTCCTCCCTCTCTCTATCTCTTTTCCCTTCCCTTCCTCCTCTCTTTTATCCTTCCCTCCTCCTGATTCCTTCTCCGTTATCCTCTCTTGACACTTTCCTCAATCTACTGCACTTTTCTTGTGCCTAATCTCTCAGTCCATTCCCATCTTCTCCATCCAGCTGCCACTCTACTCTCTCTCTCCTTTCTTTCCTCATTGCTCTCTGTCAGCCTCCATTCCACCACTCCTCTCCCTCGTTTCTCTTCTTCTCCCTTTATCAATCTCATTCCTTTCTCATCTCTTTTATCTTTACATCACTCCTCTTCGCTCCTCTCACTCCGCACCTACTCCCTCTTCCCATCCCTGTCTATCCTCCCGCTATCTGTCACTCCTTTCCTCTCATTCTCCTCTTCTTTCCCACTTCCCTCCTTCCCACCCCCCAACCCAGCCCAACCCCCATCTCTCCTCCTCCCAACTCCCTCCCCACCTTACCCTCCCTACTCCCCTCAACTTATTCTTCATTCATCTCCCCACTCCCCTTTAATTCCTCCCCTCCTGACCCCCATCCCTACCTTCTCCTCTCTCCTATGCGTCTCTCTTTCACCTCCCCACTCCCCTCCACCTCTCCTTAAACCCTTCCTTCTCCCCTCCTCTCCCCCGTTCCCTCTTCATAATCCCCACTTTACTCCCCACTCTCCCCTCCCTCTCAGTCTGTCTGCCTGCGTGCCTGTCTCTCTCTCTCTCTCTCTCTCTCTCTCTCTCTCTCTCTCTCTCACCACAGCCATTCTCCCCCTAATCTGGCCAGGTTTTTTGTCACCCCTCCCCCCCCCCACCAACACCCCATTCGTCGCCCTGCCATCTCGGAACCAGGTCAAGGGTGCCGAAGTAGACCTCTGGGGCCGACGTCTCCCTATGAGTGGGGCGGCGGGGGCGATGGTGTTTACTGACGGTTTAGATAGACAGATAGACAAACGAATGGATATATAGATGGATGGATAGACAGATAGAGATAGACTGATAGATACTTACATTTATAAAGAGAAAAGAATAGATGGATGGAAAGAGATAAACAGACGCAGACAGACAGACAGACAGATGCAGAAAGACAGACAAACAGAGACAGACACATGCACAGACAGACAAATAGGTACAGAGCTAGAGGGATAAATGGAGACAGATAAAATAGTATAGACAGAAAGATAAATTTAGAGATACACATATGTCGATAGATAAACAGACAGATAGACAGATAGATACAGATTACCAGATAGATGTATAAATAGACAGACACTGATGGGTTGATAGATAGAAATGAGGGTATAGAGATAATAAGAAACATGAGAATGAAAGAATTATGAGAGAGAGAGAGAGAGAGAGAGAGAGAGAGTAATCTTGGCCACACTTACGCAGACAACCAAGAACGGAAATTTAAGCAAGAAAGAGAGAGAGTGAGCGAGAAGGAGAGCGAGAGAAATGTGAGATGTGAGAGAAAATTGCGAAAAGTGAGAGAGAGACGAGGTCATGAAAGAAACAGGGCGAAAGATATAATGAAATGAGGAAAGGCTGTGTGGAGGGGGAAGGGGGGGAGGACTGAGGACAGGTGCCTTTCTCTCTCTCTCTCTCTCTCTCAAAAATACGAGAGAAGGAGATTGCGAGGCTTGGAGCGGTGGAGGGAGGGGGGGAGATCCAGGTGGACGTAATGAACAGGTGAATTTTCTGTGTGTGTGTGTGTGTGTGTGTGTGTGTGTGTGTGTGTGTGTGTGTGTGTGTGTGTGTGTGTGTGTGTGTGTGTGTGTGTGTGTGTGCTCTGAGTGACACTTGAGGGAGGATGGCTTTGTCGTGCCATTATACAGAGGTGTGTGGCTTATTAGAGAGAGAGAGAGAGAGAGAGAGAGAGAGAGAGAGAGAGAGAGAGAGAGAAAGAGAGAGAGAGGGAGACTGAAAGGGAGAGGACAAGAACGAGAGAAAGAAACAGAGGAAATGGGAGACGAGCAATATGGGAAAGGGAGAATGGAGGATACGGATGGAGGCGAGATCTGATGAGGAAGAGGACGAGGGAGGAGAGAAGGAAGGAGAGAAAGAAGAGAGGAGGGAGGGAAGAAACGAAGGAGATGAGGGGAAGGATGAGGAGGAGAGGACAGGAATGGAGAGGAGGAAAGGAGAAGAGAAGAGAAGAGAAGAGAGGAGAGGAGAGGAGAGGGAAAGAAGAGGGAAATAGTACGGATGGTGGAAAGGGGACAACGAAGAGAAGAGAGGTGAGTGAAAGGCAAAGCAAAGCAGGAGAGAAAATAAAGACAGTGAAGGGGAGGGGAGGGGAGGGGAGGGGAAGGGAGGGGAGGAAAGAGGTAGTGGACAAGGAACAAGGAAGAGATGGGGAAAGGAGGGAAAGGGAGGGGTGGAAATGTAGGGAGGAGGGGAGGGGAAAGGAAGGTAAGGAGAAAAAAGGAAGGAGGAAGATTAGATGCGGAAGGAGAGCAGAGTGAAAACATGGGAAGGAAAGAAGGAATGGGAGAAGAGGGGAGGGGAGAGAATGGGATGGGAGAGAAGAGATGAGAAAATAATTAGAAGAGAAGAGTAGAGGGGATGGAAGGGAGGGGAGATTGCCAGAGGAACGTGAGGGAAAGGGAAGCGAAGGAAAGGGAGAGAAGGGGAGGAGTAGTGGAAAGGTACAAGGAGAATGAGGGAAGAGGAGGGCAGGGCATTTGAATTTGATACATTTATTGAGATACACAATACTGTACATATAAAAACAGTAGTTGTACAATATCTTAAAAGGAAGATGATACTTAGGTAGTCATCTTCCCGAGCCTATTAATGTATTATATTAGATTACAATATACTGTACGTGTGATTGGTCAATAATTTTAAAGTGGACTAATTAGCAATCTTATATACAGTAATACATGTATTAAACTGTACAGTGAGTATAAAGAGTGCTGTTGTATGTAGTTACATGGAATTTGTTTGAGCATACTGATATATACCATATGTATATACATATTCACGTACACAAGATCGGTGAATGGAATAGGAAACAGAGGTCACAAACAGTAATACATTTGTACACACATAAAACTTATACATAGTGATCTACATATACATCCAAGGGCAGGGCAGGAGACTGAATGATGGGAGGGGAGGGGTGGGGAGGGGAGGGGAGGGGATGGATGGTAGAGGGTAAAAGGGAGGGGAGATTATAAGAGGGGGGAGGTGAAGAATCAAGCCGATGAGTGTAATACCCTGGCGACAAAAATGAGAACTAATGATGAGGTGGAGGCAGAGGGTGGGAAAAATTGGTGGCTGAGGAAACAAGTGAGATGACATATGAGGGAGAAGGAAGGAAGGAAGGGAAGAAGGAAGAAAGGAAGGGAGGAAAGAGGGATG
Organism: Coenobita brevimanus; assembly: GCF_032717465.1. Lineage (NCBI taxonomy): Eukaryota > Metazoa > Arthropoda > Malacostraca > Decapoda > Coenobitidae > Coenobita > Coenobita brevimanus. The sequence continues at coordinate 954,158 of NC_137019.1, read as the reverse complement.
GAAGAAAGGGAGGAAGGAAAGGAATGACTGAAAAAGAAATCAAAATGAAGCAAACGGAATCAGAGGAGTATATGAAAGTTGGAATGGTTGCAGGGAGGGAAGGAGGGAAGGAGGGAGGGAGGGAGGGAGGGAGGGAAGAAGGAAGGAAGGAAGGAAGAGAAGACAGGAAGTAGTGAAGACAGGAAGTAAGGAAGAGAGGAAGGAAGTGAGAAAGAGAGAAAGGGAGGACAAAGGATGAAAGAGAAGAGGGACGTACGGAAGACAGGAAGTAATGAAGAGAGGAAGGAAGGAAGGACGGAAGAAAGAAAGGAAGTACAGAAGGGAGAGAGGAAAAAGGCATGGGGCAATAGTATAAAGCAAGACGAAACGTGAGAAAAATAAAGCAAGGAAGATGTATTAAAGAGAAGCTCTATAAGGAGAATTAGAATGGATGAAATGAAAGAAGGATTAAGACCCCTTCTCCGAACCTCTAAGTGCGTTCCCCTGGTGCCTACAACCTAATTCGAGTCTGTAATTATCTAACTGTATCTCTATACTGTATATTGCTACACGCCTTAATCCCATATAAGATGTCCACAAACAAATCGCCTCCACGTCACCTTGTCCTTTTCCATTTGGCTCCCACTCCCATACACACATACCACCCTCTCTCATATTATCTCTCCACTCCATTTTTCCACATCATCCTTAGTCTCTTACTCCCCTCTCCCCCTCCACCTCACTCACATACACTCTCCTAATTAGTCTCTCACTCTCCATCCTCTCCACATTGCCAAAAAATACCCACACAAAATTCCACAGTATCTTGAAAACTGTGGATAATTTCTTTCCACGGCGGGAGTACGGCGGTGGGTGGGTCGGTATGTGCCACTACACCGCCTAACCCTCAAGCGTTATTTTTGCCGTGCTGGTTAATTATTTTCACTCCTTTCTCGGGGCTAAAAACTGTCGCTTTTTACCATTAAAATTGTTGACAGTTTTTGGTGTGGGTTCCAGGGAGAGAAGTGGGAACCTGTGCGCTGTTCTTTTGGTGTTCGTGACCTTCTCTGTGCCATGTCTATACCCATACAACTATTCAACGCTGGAACTTGTAGTCTGTTACCGTGCATAGAAGACAAATAAACAGACAGCCAGACTCACAGCCAACCAGCCAGCCTGACAGACAAATAAACAGACAGTTAGGCAAACAGCCAGCCAGCCAGACAGGCAGATACACACACACCCAGACAAAAAAACAGCCAGACAGACAGGCAGATAAACAGACAGCTAGGCAAACAGCCAGTCAGGCGGACACGCAGATAAACAGACAGCCAGACTAAATGCCGGCCAGCCAACCAGACAGGTAAACGAGCAGCCAGACAAGCAGACAGACAGAGTCAATTATCATATAGATGGAAAAGAGCCGCGAACGGGGGAAGAAAGGAACTGGAGTAGAATCACAACGGAAAGAGGGTAGAAGAGAAAAGAAATTGGAATTATCGGGGGAAGGGTTAGGACAGGAAGGAATCTGCTGGAGAATAACAAGGGATCGTGTTCTTATGAGTTAAGGAGACTCCCAAGCATTAGTCTTTTCTGTGTCTTATGAGTCTCCACTTATATGTTAAATAGGCCATGTCGATATGTTGATATTAAAAAGGTGCAAATGACAACTAGAGGCAACGAAGGTATATTATAGAACGGCTAAGGAAGACGTGTTAGATGCCTGCTACGCCTATGGGAACGCGGCCTTATATGCTATCGATCAATATCAATGGTTGCGTCACACCTGCAATATGATAACGTCTTCATTACCAGCCTCAAACTGGTAGATACTGTTTTTAGTCTGGTTTGCTGTCTGTCTGTTTAAGCCACACAGACCAGAGACCTCAGTTTTTTCTAGGACTGTATCTACTGATCACGTCTTCTTCCTTTCGAATATGAAGGTCATGGGTCAAACATCAAAGTCGCTGGAGTTGGTCCTTGTCACGAGGGCATCCTGGGTCACAGTCTGATGCTTCATAACGCTGATTCAAGTGACGTAAATTTTCCACACACACACACACACACACACACACACACAAATTAGGCTACAACGTGCTAACATGTACTTCATTACAGAAAACGCAACCTTTACTACACACACACACACACATACACACACCAATTAGGCTACACCGAGCAGACGTGGTACCTCATTATAGAAAACGCTGCCTTTGCTGCAGCTGTAGCTTGTAAACAGTGAGACTCTGGCACCTGCGTTGCTTGTGAATGCTCCCTCTTCATATGATAACGTGATTGTTGTGGTTTTCCCTCGCTCGTGACAGATAACATTTTTGCTGCTGCGAGGTGACCGTCAGAGATACATTACGGCGCGATGGTACAGGGCTATGGTGGAGAAATTCCTGGCTTTTCCAAACAGAAGCATCAGGAGGCAGAGTGGCTTTAATGGATCCTGACAGTATATCTGGCAGCGACGAGGAAATGGGTTGATCGTATTCTAAGTGGATTTGGGGATTCGTAACTTCCTTTGCGATTTCAGTTGCACATTAAACTTCCATTTCATCTTGCATGTTACCAATACAAACTACGTCGTGATTAAAACGACATAACGTATAAATGAATGTTAAAGTGTAAGTGCAAAATAATTCGCTAAGGAAGATGGGCTACGAATTTTCCTATGTCACCTAGACTACAAAGGCCAAAACAAGGGCCATGAATCACAGACAACCTCACAATCAATCCCCTCTCGTGAATCAAGTTTGTCTTTGCGGGGAGAACAAGAAACGTGTTACGATTCAGCCTTCTCTTCTCTCTGTCAGTCCTGTAAAACAAATGGGGGGAGGAAGGAAAAGGAAAGTAAAGAATCCTCGCGTCTCGTATTTCCTCCTATAAAAAGAAATCCGGGTTACGGGCGGGGAAATGATCGTAAGGTTTATTCGTCCATTTCCCCGTGGCTCCAAGGTAGCGTTTTTGTCTCGTCCTCTGCTTGTGCCGTGTGTCTAGGAGCCAAGATTCAACTCTACAGGACATTTAAAGTGGGTGTTGGTAATATTTTCTTTCACATGGTAGCATATGTTTCCGCCCTGTTCACTGATGCCAATTACATACAGACTCTTGTCATGAACAAGCAGCATCACTCCGTACTCACACAACTTCGCCATTATGTTTCACCAGCCTGGGTAAGGGTTAATTCTGGCTGTCACTCTTCCTAGTTCAAGTTCTAAAGTGGACCTAATATTGGCTGTTCTAGTTAAACAGTTACAGTAACTGCTTCAGTACAATGACGTATTATATAAAGTAACTGCTACCACACGACAATATAATTCAGCTTAATGGAGACCTCTGGTAGTGACGGGGTTATTATAGGCTTTCTAAGCTCTTCACCACAAGAGGTCTTCCCTAAACTGTATACAAACCATCCAAGGGTAGTAAATATAAAATGAAAATGACGCCATCTGTCTTCAAGGATCAAGGTTAAGAGTACGGCCATAAGCGCTCTCCTCCTCCTCCTCCTCCTCCTCCTTCTTCTTCTTCTACTACTTCTTCTTCTTCTTCATCATCTTTCCCTGATGTCAATTCTTCCAATGAACTCACTACGAAGGCTCAAAACATGCATTATTTCTAAAGAAGAAGGAGTCGTTAAAGGCTTTTCGTCTTGTCAACTCTCATCTTTTCACCATTCTCTCAGTCTTTCTCTTGCTCTTCGCTGCAATGTTCCATCTCTCTCTCTCTCTCTCTCTCTCTCTCTCTCTCTCTCTCTCTCTCTGCGCGCGCGCGCGCGCGCGTGTGTGTGTGTGTGTGTGTGTGTGTGTGTGTGTGTGTGTGTGTGTGTGTGTGTGTGTGTGTAATATATGTTTCTAGTCATGGCAGACAAATTTAATGGCAGGCGTTCTCTAACCTATATCAGCTACAGTTCCAACGTATTTGCATAAGATACTATTTTTACCGTATAAAAATAGAACTGCATACGGTATATCGTTACTTGTTGGGAAGCCAATAAATATAGTGCCATGACGTGAAACTATGGCACGTAAAAGGATTATCTGGCACTCTGATTACAACACTTAAATACATTAAGGTCACCTTGCCATGTTCGCCCTCACGTCAGTCATGGAACAACACACCCAACCCACACTGTTTAACGCTCCTTTTAACATCGCTCACACTAATAACCGCAAAATAAGTATGGCATTTTTAGATAACGACTAGTTATCCGGGGTTCGTGGACGGGTATTGTTTTTACTCGGTTTGTGTGTTTGTCTGTCTGTATGTCTGTCTGTTAACAACTTTATGCGAAAACTACTGGTGCGATTCTGACTAAAATTACTGGGATGATAGGCTATGACCTTCTACTCACCTGATTAAACTCTGGGCCAAATTGGGCCAAGGTCCATGTTGTAGCCCCCACCCCCAAAAAAAAAAAAAAAACAGTGGGAGACGGGGAAATATCGTTTTTTCGCCATATCTCCTTTCAAATTCGTCATATCGACATGACATCAAAACCTAAAGATGCATCTTTCAGATCTGTATCTTTTAGCATGCTTCAGTACATCAAGGGGGGGAGGGGTCACTCCCCAGTTAGCGGTAGAGGGGTCAATGTTAGGTGGGTCGGGCCTAAAATTTCAAATGGGTATAAAATCGACATTTTTCACCCGGTTTACTCCAAATTTGATATGTGACATCTCTGACTAGATATCCTGTTGTGTTTATACGTCAGTACTAAAATGACTGCCGGGGACGGGTTTGCTGTGCCTTGGCACCGCTTCTTGTTTAAGTAAATTACCGAAACTGGATGCCACTTAGTAAACACAACCCACTCTAGGCCAGTGTCTGCATGGCTTTGTTACTATGGTTCCACAACCATGTTACGCAAGGCATCATCATTTACCTTTATATTTTAAGATCAGATGAATGACCAAATGTATAACGTACTCACCTTCACACATGAATTACAACCACTTGCTGTGGGACATAACAGGGTACACTGTTTACGATTTCCCAAGAAGAAATCTTTCTTAGTTTTACGTACATGAACTGTTTCATCCTGAGAACGTCTTCCTAAAATTAATAAACTCTTCTAACGGATGCAAAAATCAGATAACGAAGCAGACATCCTCAACTTAAAGGGGTTAATCAACACAGTATCTTAGGAAAACCTGCTTCCTGTTCCATGACAACTTTATCAGGTTTAAACAAAGATAGTCCTGAAACATGTTTGCATGACAGTACTAGCAAACGGTACATTACCAAATATCCGATTCTGTTAATAAGTAACATGGACATCTGTGTTAACTGTACCTTTGAAGCGGAAGTGGGGCATATTCCTTGGTATTATTTCCTCCGTTCTTTATGCACCGATCATAGTTTAAATTTAACCGGGGGGAAAATATTCGAACGACCATTTCAATATGGATGTCGGCCTACAGAAAACACATGCACAGTATATGTATGTATGTATGTGTGTATATCGGTACAGAGAGAACGATAGACAGACTGGTGGATAGGATTATAAGAGACGCCACAGCACGAGTTATGGAACCGGGAGTAAAGCTGGTAATGAATGGTGAGGGATGAAAGATTTCACATTTGCTGTATTCAAACGACGCTGTGCTGCTTCATGCTATCGAATGGCATTTTGCAGATAGGTGCAGTTTTGTGTATGTCCGTGAGTGCCGATTTCAAGAAGTAAATTCGATACAGAGTAGAATACTGACACCTGAGCGACGGGGGGACTTTGTGATTGGTAAACAGAAAAAACTTGAATGGGTGGAAGATTTTAAGTTCCTCGGTAGAGTGAGAGGAAAGTTAGGTAAATGTACAGAGATGAGTGGCTTGAGGAAGAAAACTGGTCAGTCCTATGATGGCTTTGATACGAGACAGAACTGAGCACAGAGAATATAGCATGACTGTACGAAGGTGTGCAAATACCCACATTAAAGTATGGGTGAGAGATCTTGATATGGCATGCGTCTTGAAGGCCAAGAGCAATACAAATGGGGCTGTTAAAAGGTATAAGTGGGTTATATAGGCTGAAGTATGTAGTTTCTCAGTTACAAACACAGACATTCCAACTTGAGTTCCGAACCCACATTCTCACCCAACACTCAAAAAGCCTTCCACACCTATACCCTTGCGTGAAGCACTGGGTGGGGGTGGGTTACTTCTCCAGCGACAGAAAGTAGTGTCTCTCATCCCTTCACAAATGCCCTTCAGAACCCCAAAACACAGCTTGAATGTATAATAAAGCTGCCTGTCCATGTTAGACGTATGCAAACCGGCCGCTACAGCACATAAGCTGGACAGGATAAGAAACAGAGATTCGCGTAACTATCAAGAAATCTAAACGAAAGACAGGAAATGTGCTCAGGTGTAGCTATACAGAGAATGGCTATAAATAGAGTGGAGATATGGGTATACGTGAGTGAGCCTAAAGGTGGAAGGAAGTGTGGAGAGCCAAGAAGAAAACTGCTAGGTATGGTAAACAAATGAGTGAGTCAGCAGGGTATGAAAGCAGGGGAAGCGAAAGAGGTGAGGAAGGATATACATGTGTGGATGAAGTATGTATAGTGATGCACACGATAGGGGTTACATTTGGGGTGGGATTAAACCGATGAGGGTCCCTGGAAACTGACCAAGCGTCTCTCTCTCTCTCTCTTTTCCCTTTTTGTGAGGGAGTACGCTGAGTAAGGTAGATGGGGGAATGGAATGCTAAAACTTAAAATAAGTACTAAGGAAAAAGCAATGACAAGTAAGATATAAATTCATAATTATCTGGCTACTTGCTTAACAGTGAAATTTTCGTTTGCAACTTCTGAAATGATATTAAGTAAATCTCCGATGACTGCTTGGGTATTTAACATGGTTACATTTAAAATATATGGAAGGCCGTGGAGTATTTGCCGTGGTTCCTGCATAATGTCCAATTCATAAAATTTTACGTCTTTTCATACCCTATGTGTGATATGATAAATACAGAAGTAGGCCTACTTAGCTAGCATTATCAACATATTCAGTCCAAGCATGTCTTTTGCATTTTATTCTTGCTAGCCCAGACGATTTTATTCAGCCCTGGAGTGACTATTCGAACTGGTGTTTAGATACAGCCTTCACTAACCTCTTCACTACTATGGTGCAGGTCCGTACAACGATTCACCCAGTTGCACCACACACTCTCTCCAAGTGTCCAAACCACATCAGCCTACACGCACGTATCACACCATTAACACTCTCAGTGGCCAAGCATCTTGTAATATTCTGAGCACGCTGTTCTCTCTCTAAATTTGGTATTACACATCCACCTCGCCGTTCATACTTCAGCAGACACAAATCTGTCGACGTCTTCATTTACAACCACCGATTCACTACTGAAGAGCATCACACATCGCTCACACAAAGTATACAATTTCCCGTCCATCGGTACATTCCCTTCACTGTCTGTAGGTTCAACAGCTCTATTAAACGTCTTCCAATCACTCCTGACTCGACACTGAGCTAGTATCAGTACCCCTCCCCCTTCCCCGCGCTAATCATATTCCCCCAGCTACAAAACATCAACCTACCGCCACATCCCCAACATCAGTCTTCTCCAGCTTTGGTTGCATCACACGACCTCTCTTGCACACAGCACATTCATAACGGGTTAAATCGCGCATTCCATCTTTCACACTGGCACACCTCGTATGTATCCGCCCACCGAGACACTACACGAAATGCGGGGTTATTAAGTCCTCATTTCTGCATACAGCAAAAGGCAACTGTTCCCTCTAGTCAACCATTACTCTGTTTTCCCCCCATGGTCACTTTCATATCTCTTACCTGCTTACCCTCCCTCCGCTTCCGAAACCTTTCCCCAGCACTCTCCTTGCTATTATCATCAATCACAACCAAAATAACCTCCCAAACATCAGTAGCGGCCCAAACCTGAAATTCCAAGTTATCATCGTACTTTAAAGCACTATGACGAACATCTGGGTGCTCAAGACCGATCCCTAATGCACGCCACCTTTGCTGTAACTCCTCACTCTACACCACCCACTCACACACCATCATGCATGTTCCTTACCAAGCGTACATGCCACTCTTCCAATCCTACCTTTCCTCACTGCCAATTGGACGACTTTCCCTTTCAACCTATCATATGTCTTCTAAAAATCCGCATACACTAAGCAGTTTCTTGTTTTATCCTCAGGCCTGAATGTGCAATCACCTCACTTTACAGACACGAATCTGCTGAACCTCTACAAGGCATAAAAACAAACCACAACTAGTCAGCTTTCATTCACTCCCCAGTCATGCTCTCCCACACCTTCTAAGCATTTTCATTTTAGGCTTAAAAGCTTCAGACCTCTGGACGTACAGCACCACGCTCAGCTGCCTCTTCCTTCCTCTCAACAACTTCCATATGGTGACGTAATTCTGTAGTTTATTCGTCTACTACCAGACGAATTAATTCTGCATTGGAGTGCTCCTAGTGATCAACAGGTTAATGAGAGCTCTATGTAAGCTCTTCAATTTAAAAAGTAAGCTGAGTGACATTGTCAAGGGACAGCAAGATAATGAAAGTTTCGACCTCTTGCTTAAAGGGTATGCATCTACAATCACACACTGTAGTCAGTCAACCTCCTGTACAGCTTCAATGATCACAACATGTCTTTTTCCTGATTCCGGGTATAGACTGGCATTCCGTACTCTGAGACCCAGTTGCCTTCCAATGTGCCATACACCTCCATGTATCACCACTTCAAGACTATTACCCATCGTTCAAACTGAATACATACTAAGATAGTCTCATTAATCAAGACTGACGTGACGGTATTTGCTAAAGTGTATTTTTGACAGCAGCAGCAGCAGCAGCGGCGGCGGCGGCGGCGGCGACGGCAGCAGCAGTAGTAGTAGTAGTAGTAATCATGAAACATGAATCTGGCGGACTGCAGCCTATTTCTCTTGCTCTTCTTGAGGAATAGGGAGGGGAGATGAGAGATGTCTGTCTAACCAGGTAGCTCCACCACACAGTCATATCAGTGCAGCCACATGAAGGCAGCAAAAGATGAGTCTACTGTATATTGTTTTTACGTGACAAAAGCTAGAACGTGGCTCCGTTCTTTACGGCAGCGCTGACTTGAACTCTGATGTGAAATGCAGAACAATCGAATTAACAAAATGGTTGCACAAGGGGCCGTAAAAAAATGGTGTTTCCCTTACCCTTTCTTTGCGCCATTAATGTCTTACGCATACGGTCGTCAGTGTCTAATATTTTAACATCATATACTTAACATGTGGTAATTTATGCTGCGCGTGTGTTGATGGTGGTGATGGGTTGTTGCACCTTGCCCATGGTTGTGAAATTCCTCAAATATTTCGGGGGATGTAGTAGTAGCGCACACACACACACACACACACACACACACACACACACACAAGCACGGATGCATTCAGGCACATGAGCACACACACTACGCACAAACATAGACGCAAACAATCAAAATGTGGCGTGAGAGAGGGGAGAGGAGGGAGTGGGGGGAAAAAAAAAAAAATGGGTGGTGTGTGCATGGCTGTGTGGGGTCAATGAGCTGGGATTGTGGTGGGTGGTGGGGTACAGGAGGAGTGGCCATGTTGTAGGTTAAATGCTGTAGAATTATCTTAGAAAACAATACCACTCTCTCTCTCTCTCTCTATATATATATATATATATATATATATATATATATATATCTGTATATATATATATATATATATATATATATATATATATATATATATATATATATATATATATATATATATATATATATCTGTATATATATATATATATATATATATATATATATATATATATATATATATATATATATATAAGATGAAAGAACTGATACAGAAATGTTACACCAGCCTGAGTGTGGGGATGACGGGTAAACAGGAATAGTGAAACGCATTCAACCTAAATAAAAAAGAATAATAAGGCAAACACAAAGTAAAAAAAAAAAACGATCTTAATTATGACAACTACGTGTAAAAATAGAGCTTAATTATAGCAACTACGTGGAAAAATTGCTTAATCATAGCAACAACGTGTAAAAATAAAGACCTTAATTATAGCAACTACATGGAAAAAAAAAAGAGCATACTTATAGCAACTACGTGTAAAAGTAAAGAACTTAATTATGGCCAATAAGTAGGTGAACTAGGCAGCATGCTTCACACCCCAATAAATGGCGCCTGGCACTGTGAACCCAAGGCTGTGAACCACTGGCCTGAATGAAGGGAGAAGGTGACGAGTCGAGAGGACAGTGCAAAGACAAGTAACGAAAAACAAGACGAAAGATGTAAACATAAACACAAAATTAAATGTACTGTACTCATTGAATCCAGTGGCCAAACTTAGTACCTTGCTACTAAAGACAGTTCTATTAAACTTAGGAGAGATTTTCCAACTGGAGAGGCTGAATAGAGCCTTCACTAACCCTTCCATTGCGACAGGTTTCCCAAGAGCAGGACGCAAATCATGAGGTGGTAGCAAAGATGAAGAAAAATACGTCTTCCGGCTACAGGGGTTATACAGTGAATGAAAAATGAAAGGAGACATGTTGGTAGGTGAAGGGGGGCATGACTGACGCACGCAGTTGGGATGGGAATGACGAATGCACTTGATGTTGTGACGTAGGAGGGTGAGCTGGAGAGATAGACATGGCAGGAAGCAAAGTAAGTATCAATGAAGAAAGGATGGGTGAAAAAAGGAAAGTACAACAAAAGGGATGCGCTGAAAAATAGAAGTATAGCGAAAGAGAAGTACTGAAAAAGGAAAATATATAGTAGAAGAGAAGTATTGGGAAAGGGAAATATAGCAAAAAGGAGGATGATTGGAGAAGGAAAGTGTATGGAGCTGGCTGGATGAATAATTAAGGGACGTACAGGGTAATGAAGAAAGGAAGAGATGCGTGAAAGACTGACATGCGAGCAGGTAGGGCGGATATCACTGAAGAAGGGAAAATTGCAAATGTGAGAATGACTGAAAAATGGAAGGAAAGGCGAAATGGGAATGAGTAAAGGAGGGAATGAGAGATGAAAAAGTAAATGAAGAGATGAGTGAAGAAAGGAAAGACAACAGAAATAGGAATGAAAAAAAAAGGAAGCGATAGGGACGAATAAAAATTAGAAATACAGCAAGTAGAATGAAGGATATATGAAGAAGGAAGTAATGCAAAAGGAAGATGGAAGAAGATGGGAATAGATGGATGATGGAAGGAAGTAGCGCAAATGAGGAGATTAATGACAGAAAAACAGCAAAACATGAATGAATGAAAGAGAATGGAACTAGAAAGTATTCAGCGAGCGTACACCTTCGCCAATGCCACTGCAGGATCCGGATCCGGATCCGCCCCAAAATTTTATAAATTCTTTCTTAGCCCATGGCCCACCTTTCCACAAAATTTCATGAACTTCAATGAGAACTTTTGGACATATCGTGTGGACAAACAAACAAACTGACAGACACATGTGAATACATAACCTCCTCTTACTTCGTTGGCAGAGGTAATAATGAATAAGAGAATGAAACATAGAAAGAACTTCAAGCGGAAAAGCAACAACAGGTAATGGATTATCGAGAAAAATAGCTAAGATCTGGAGAGGTAAGAGAAATAAAAATGGGACGGCTGAATGGGAAACACACACACAAAAAAAAAGGAAGACAGAGTATTAAAAAGGAAGAACGAATAAGAACAAAAAGATGAAGAAAGGAGAGAGAGAGAGAGAGAGAGAGAGAGAATGTTAGTCTGTCTGTCTGTCTGTCTGTCCTCTAGGGAAATGGTGGGGCTGCATATACTCGCAGAACCCTAAACAGTTCTACCGGGTGTAACTTTCTACGACGAATTTAAATGTGTCCATTACACTTGCTAAAATGGCGTCCCTGATGACTTAGATTAGTAGTAATTAGAAATAATCGTCAACATGGTGGAAACATGGTAGCCAATTACCGTACAGTTATTACTTTGACAACTACCGGTATATTATTATTAACTACAACGGGAAGGGCGGGTGGATGGACTGGTGGGGCATGCTGGGCGGGTGGGGTGGGTTGAGTGGATGAGTGGGTGTGGAGGGCCAGGGTGGATGGAGTGGGTGGGCAGGGTTAGGTAGATGTTGTGGGGTAGAGTGGGTGGACAGGGTTGGGTAGGTGTGGTGGGATAGCGTGGATGGGTGAGTGGATGGGCAGGATGGGTGGGCAAGGTAGGTGGAAAGGTGGGTGGCTGAATGAGAAGGGTAGGTGGGTGAGCAGAGTGGGTAGGAGGGTTGGTGGCTGGGAGGGTTGTGGGAAAACAGGTCATTGATAAGAATATGTCCATGGGGATTTTATCGCTGGAGAAATGGGTCGAAGAAGGAACATAGGCTCTGTGGTTAAAATGAGACTCCGGCCATCTTCTCCAGCAGGGTGAGTGGCCGTCCAGGGTCCCACGAAATGCCGGCATGCACGATCATAGAGTTTTCCTAGGACAACGCCGCGTTCCCCTGCTAGTGGAGGATAAAAATATTCTGACTTTTTTATTAACGATTATATTCTAGCTGAACGAGCATCCCCTAGCAACCCAGCTCCTTCTCACAACTCTTACCCGTCCACTACGTGTATATTTAGCTCAGAACGGACCTCTCCTAGTGACGGGGTTAGAAGAAATCACCACTAAATTTTTTTCATATTACACTAGCTACTTTCTGATGGACGTAGAAAGGGACCACCGTTGTGAAAGACTTAAGGCCTAATTTTTAACACAGAGTGAATGAAGGCTTAGGCAATCCCGCTGTTTACATTTACAGTTATTTAAGGAACACCAGTTTTTCCTTGTTGTGATCAATCTATATTCCACATCATAGGGTGGAGCCGGAAACTATATACAAAGGTCATGCGGTTTCAATCATAATGCACTTCAGAAAAAATAATCTTGCACAAATGTCACGCGTTTTCTGTCATCATCACGTACTTCAGAAATAAAGAAAAAAATAAAAAAGGGCGGAGGGGGGATTCTCCACGCCTTCAACTTTTTGGTTTTAATAAGAGGGCCGTTAAAAATATTCTACATTACCTCCACAGTACTAGGTATTATCATTCTTGTATATATATTTTCTAGCCCCTCAGGACGAGATCATTCAGCTCTGGAGTGGCCATCCCTTAAGTTCAATTTCAGCTCAACCCCTCACGCCTCAGCTCACAACCCCTTACATTTCAGCTCAACCCCTCACGCCTCAGTTCACAACCCCTTACATTTCAGCTCAACCCCTCACGCCTCAGTTCACAACCCCTTACATTTCAGCTCAACCCCTCACGCCTCAGTTCACAACCCCTTACATTTCAGCTCAACCCCTCACGCCTCAGTTCACAACCACTTACCTTTCAGCTCAACCCCTCACGCCTCAGTTCACAACCCCTTACATTTCAGCTCAACCCCTCACGCCTCAGTTCACAACCCCTTACATTTCAGCTCAACCCCTCACGCCTCAGTTCACAGCCCCTTACATTTCAGCTCACAACCCACTCACAAGTCAACACGAAAAAAAAACTACACTTCCACTAACAGCGTTCCCAAATCAAATTATAACCCCTCTCAACCCAACTCACAACCCTTTACAACTCACCCTAAGCTCACAACTCAGCTCACAATCCATCACAACTAACCTCTCAATACTCAGCTCACTACCTCTCCCCTCCTCACCCTATCACAGGCCTGAGTGACTGCCAAAACGAGAGAGAGAGAGAGAGAGAGAGAGAGAGAGAGAGAGAGAGAGAGAGAGAGAATATGTACAGGAATGGAAATTGGTGAGTCCCAGTGAATATAAAACTAACTAGAAATATAAATGAAGCTGAAGGGAAACCCTGCCCACTGTCGTGTCCTTTTAGTGTGTATATATATATCTCAGGCATGAAATACTACTATACTACTACTACTGCAACGACTACTACTACGACTACTGCTACTACTTCTACTGCTACTATTATTTCTATTAATACTACTACTATACGACTACTACTGGTACTACTGCTACTACTAGTACTTCTACCACTACTACTACAGTACTATTATACAACTACTACAAATAATAATTATCATCATCATCATCATAATCATAATAATAATACGGTGGATAAAGCCTGCTCGGGCTCTTTACACATAAGAATTCTGTTAATCAGGCTCCGGTATCTAAATGTGTGTGTTTTGCAGCGGCTGGCTTGCTCACGCCTCACACGTGCAGGCGGTGTTTGAAGTGAATCGACCTAACCCGGTGCCTCACGTACGAATTGCTGTGTGTGTGTGTGTGTGTGTGTGTGTGTGTGTGTGTGTGTAGGGCTTTAATAGAGCAGGGCAGAAAGTGCTTGAGGGGATATTGGGCGTTGGAGTGGGTATGGCGGAGAGTGAGTCTGTATATATTATCGATGGCGCACGGACACGATGAAATAATGTGAACACAGATGAAAGGACATACTACTGCACCCTCTTAAATGTCTGCCCTTAGATGGGATCGTTCTCAGGTCAGGGAGATGGCAGAAGCACATACCATCGACCATAACACCGAATACTCCACATCATATCTTAAAATTACTACCCATGATGATGATGATGATGATGATGATGATGATGAAAAGAAACTAACAGAACGACCCAGTAATATGAATAAATATATAAAGTAAAATACAAATATCCAGTACCGTTCCCAAGTGATCACTTTCGACCAAAACAGAAAAATATAACACGAATATATATGAAACCTAAAATAAACAACGCGAAATATAAAAATGTTGTCTATTCCTCAGGTTTCTCAATAAATTGCACTCGCTTTCCCTCACTTTATCGTTCACAGACCCCCATTAAGGCCCAACTAGCGTATAATCTATGCCATGAATCTGTGGCTCGTTCGTTCTCTCGAAAAATCAGGCGAATTCAGATTTATCAGGGCATAAAAAACGCGGCGAATATCAGTCTGGTTGCGGATTAGCCTTGCAGGAATCACTGTTTTGTTGATTACCTGATCACACACACACACACACACACACACACACACGCAATTCTCTCTCTCTCTCTCTCTCTCTCTCAAAGGAAGGGCGAAGTTCAATATCTATTCTCTTTAAGTTATTGGTGCAACACTTGCGTTCACATATACACGCTCTCTCTCTCTCTCTCTCTCTCTCTGCCTGTCTGTCTGTCTGTCTGTCTATGTCTGTCTCTGTCTCTGTCTCTGTCTGTCTGTCTCTGGATCTGTGTCTGTCTGTCTGTCTGTCTGTCTCTCTCTCTCTCTCTCTCCCCTGATTATCGATGGATGACTAACACACTCTCAGTTCTCAAGACAAAGCGAAGAAAGAACAGGAGAGAAACACACGTTATAGGAAGAACAATAAACACCAGTAAATAATATATAACATAACAAATCTATATATTCTTGTTTATCTCTTCAGAATTACTTAAAACTTATAGAACATGGAAGGAAAACTGTCTCTTGGATTTTTTTTTTAGACATCTCTACTTATCTCGCTCCGGGCGCCTGATTTCCGTTCTGTGATCCTTTTCTTGCACTTTTTCTTACTCAGGGAAGGCTAGGCTGTGTTGGGTTTGTTGTCCTTGTATCAGGTTACGTTAGGTTACGGAGAGAGAGAGAGAGAGAGAGAGAGAATATGGAGACGAATTGGTTGGAACAGGAGAGGTGTAGTTGGAGTGTGTGTGTGTGTGTGTGTGTGTGTGTGTGTGTGTGTGTGTGTGTGTGTGTGTGTGTGTGTGTGTGTGTGTGTGTGTGTGTGTGTGTGTGTGTGTGTGTGTGTTGAGAAGATGGAAGCCTGAATTAGCCTAAATACTGTAGGTATATTCTAACAACGAACAAACATATCACACCATCCTAAAATGGGAAAAAAAAAAAAAAGTCAGGAACATGACCACGATGAATTGATAATGAGAAATTAGGTAATACAGAAGTAATAACAAATTAAGTAATGCACACCGACCTCTCCTCTCCCATACCTCCCACTCTCAATTCCCTTTCTCAGTTCCCCACTCCTTACTTCCCTATTTCCCTTCATGCCCCCTTCTCTACTTCCCTATTCTCTCTCTCTCTCTCTCTCTCTCTCTCTCTCTCTCTCTCTCTCTCTCTCTCTCTCTCTCGCTCGCTCCCCTTTCTTCTGTATCTACTTCTGAAAGGTAGTTATAACTTTCAAAAAAATATATACGGTAGATATTGTTAAATGGGCAAATAAAATGTTAACGATTCACTGGTGGCATGTGAAAAAATAATTCGACATTTCGTAACTGTTGGAAGATCAGGTAAGTCACCCGTGTCGCACGCACGTGTCATCTATCTTTCGCGTAGACAGCAATCGATTCGTGTGCTAGCAATTGATTTATCGAGGACGCAGCGCTATCGAAGAGTTGCAAAGGGCAGCGCTATCGAAGAGTTGCAAAGGTCGGTCGCCAGCAAGTGACACGTACAAGAAATGGTTAGGGCGGTCAAACCCTCCACTCCGATAACATCTACCGTAAGTACAAAGTTACGGAAGTACAAATACAAAGATACAAAGGCACAAAGTACCACTGTGTCTTCGTACCAACCACTATATTACGAAAACATCTGTACTTAATTCTTACTACAACATGACGATTTTATTCAGCTTAGGAGACATTTCGAAGGAAGAGATGTTTACGCAATGGTCTTCAAAAACCCAATCGCTACGAGAGACCTTGTCCGTGCAAGAGGTAACCTTCATCCACCTCACCTGTACGAAAGTTAATTAATAGGTAAAATAAAACCGCCAGGGAGGAAGAATAAACTAAAATCAGACATAGTACTTTACCGAGGGGGACCATGATCAATAAATACTTCGTGCGAAAAGATAAATAAACAATAACGTACATGAACTAAAGCACAGGAAATAAAGTTAATAAAATCCCTTGAAACACACAAACCCCAGCCACAAACACAGGCCTGGCAGCGGACAACATCCCTTCCTCACCCCCACAGGCTTCACTCAATCGGAACAGCCAATCTTCCTCCCTCTCCCCTTCTCTCTCTCTCTCTCTCTGTACCTTCCACCTTTATCTCCCTTTCATCTCTCCCTCTTTCCTTTCCTCCCTCTCCACCTTCCACCCTTACCTCTCTCTCTCTCTCTCTGTACCTTCCACCTTTATCTCCCCTTCATCTCTCCCTCCTTACTTTCCTCTCTCTCCACCTTCCACCCTTACCTCTCTCTCTCTCTCTCTCTCTCCGCACCTTCCACCTTTATCTCCCCTTCATCTCTCCCTCCTTACTTTCCTCCCTCTCCACCTTCCACCCTTACTCCCCCTCCCCCTCCTCTCTCTCTCTCTCTCTCTCTCTCTCTCTGCCAGTACTCAGCCTAGTGGAAGAGGCTAGATGGACGGGATATAACTGACAGGTGGAGTGTAAGGACGGCCTCAGATCGTCCATATTTTCTCTTGTACACGAAGAAGCACAAGACAAAGGCTGGCCATCTCTTGTTAGTCCCTTGAATCTGATGACATTGTTTTTATTTAATTCTTGTTACCACTAGACGATGTTATTATTATTATTATTATTTCTTTTCGAATCCAAACAGTTAGATAAGGGCTTTATTAATCCCTTTATTACTAGAAGCCTGTCCTAAGCCGAATAAAATCGTCTGGTGGAAGGAAAATAAAGCATACAGACGTCATCCTAGTGCAAATAAATAAATAAATAAACAATATGCACAAGAGGTTATGCCTGTTAAGTGAGGCCAGGGCTTCGAGGGCTTGAATGTTGGGTGAATGAGTGTGTGACCCATTTTATCGGCATCTGTTAATAGTTCTCCCATTTCCTACTGTCTGTCCACCCATGCAAGCCAAACTGTCCCCAGGTGATCATACGTCATAGGATTAGATTTATAGCATGGCTTCACAGTGCTCTTGCCAAAAGAACAAGATACTAACAACAACAACAACATTACCATCACCACCACCATCAAAAGTAAAAAAAGTAAAACTGCAAAATATCAGAGCCAAACACAGGTAAACAAAGAAAAGCCTACATTTCAACCCCTTCTTCACCTCAAATTGGCGATAACACAGCCTTTTTGCTCCAGCTTATATAATGATGCCACGCCCTTCATCACTTACCACCCACCTTATCCTTCACTCCAGCATCGACCCCACCCTGACCCTTTCATAACCATCCACACCAAGACCCACCATGACCCAACTTGAACACCACACTGACCTTAGCACTACCCAGCCCTATCCCACCCTGACCTCGGCACTGACTCAACTCTACTCCATCTGACTGCTGTGACTCGCCAACCTATACCCCACATTGACCCCAACTGACCCTACCCTAACCCCAACTTTATCCCAACTGACCCTACCCTAATCCCACCGTGACCCCAGCTGACCCACCCTAACCCCAAGTTGATCCCACCTGACCTTACCCTAACCCCACCCTGACCCCGGTTGACCCTACCCTAACCCCACCCTGACCCCAGTTGATCCTACCCTAACCCCAACACTCTTAACCCCACCGTGAGCCCAGTTGATCCTACCCTAACCCCAACACTCTTAACCCCACCGTGAGCCCATCATGGTCATAATCTTCTCTATGATTCTTACTGTTGTCCCCATCATGACTTCTACGTGACACAATCAGGTTTAATGGAGGGGAGAAGAGGGAGAGGAACGCTTTCTGTACAACCCTCTCTCTCTCTATAATCGTCTACTCCTAAAAGTCTGGTGGCATACTGGTTAAAGCGGTCGTCGTCCAGATTGCTCTGATCTGATCTGAGCTCGAATCCACGCGTGAAAGACATTTTTAGTGGACCATGATCGTTTATCCTTGCATATACAAAGACGTGTCCGCACCCAATCACACCATTAATATACACGGACTCTGATACACACAAAGCACAATTCAACACTTCAGCTTTCACAGGCACTTCTCTCACTACGGACACCCTTTCTTGATTCATACTTGACCAGCATGAGAAAGGGCAAAATCTGGCCATTCCTCTCCTTTCATGAACGTCCGGGGTTGCAGTGGACCTGATAACAGACTGATAAAGTATAGTGTACATCATCTTACTGGAATTACTCCGCTTATTTTTTCTAATGTGTAAGGTTAGTGATCTCCATTTTGTCAGTCTTACCTCATGCTCGTGGTCACTGTGGTAGAAGACGTCATTGCGCATTGGTTCTTGGTGGTGGTGGTGAGGGTGGTAGTGCTCGTGGCCCTCACTGCGCAGGCGGCTTCGGATGGCACGCGCAGACATGCTGGAGGGGGAGAGAGAGGGGGTTAGTGATGTGCTGGAAAGGAGGGGGAAGACATGTGAGAAGTAGAAGGAAAAGTAGTAGGAGGGGGAAGGAAGACTATGAAGGAAGGGAGGGAAGTGCGAGGAGACTGGGCGGTGGAGAGAGAGAGAGAGGGGGGGGGGAGGAAAAAAGGGAGAACTAGAGATGGGGTGGGAAATGGAAACGTAGAGAAGCAGTTAATAGTGGAAGAATGATTAGAAGGTGAAGCGAGAGAAGTGGATAGAGGAGAAAAGGGAGGAGAGAGGGAGAGAGCTGTCAATGGAAAAGGAGTAGTGGAATGAAGTAGAAAGAGAAAGGACAGCAGAAAGTGTGAGAAATTGCAGATCTGGAAAGGTGTAATGGAGAAGAGAAAGAATTGAAAAAGGGCAAGAGAGAGAAGTGGAAAGGGACGAGAGGGCACTGGCAAATGACGTGGGAAAATGATAAAAAGAAGGAACAAATGTAAAGAAGGTAGAAGAGAAGTAGAAATGGATAGAAAAGTACTGGAGAGAAGCAGGAGTGAAGGAAAACGGAGACAGGTATGAGATCGGTTGAGTATGTGGCAAGAAGGAGGGAGGGGATACAGAAAGAGGTGTAAGAGTAGTGGAAAGAAAAGAAAGAGGTGGGAAGAGCTGTGAAAAGAAGTGAGAGATGTACTGAAGATAGAAGCGATGTAGCTACGAGTAACAGACAAGAGGGAGAAGAGGCGCAAGATATTTAAAAAAAGGGAGAAAAGAGTGGATTAATGGAGGAAATCCGGCCAATGGAATAACAGGCAAAAGAAGACAAGGGATGCGGAAAAGTACTGAGAAAGACATAGACGAGAAGTAGACATGACGTGAACTGAGAAGGTAAAAGGAGTGGGTGTGTCTGCGTCTGGTGATGATATCCTTCATCATACTAAGTGTACCCTGTAGCTTATGGGGTTATTCTAGGGAAAGCCAGGATAGTTGTCACAATGGAATTTCATGCAGTGGCTCACACATCAGATAATCAGTACAGCATCTACGTTTTACTGAAGTAATTCGCAAAATTCCTCGAAGACCTATTGAACGTTTCTCACACAGACGTAGGTGCTAACTAGTTTTGAACCCATGTTTAGTTAAACCATGATTTAATGCCGTTCTAGTCCTACTTCTCGAGTTTTCCTCAGGATCTGTTCGCGCGGTTAGTTTTACCTAGGGAGCTAATGCTGGTTGCACTGTACAGCCTTTGTGGCTTTTTGTTTGGACTAAGTTAAAACGGGTTTGAACTTTTTACGGATTATAACTGAAATCCCCATATCAACGACCACTTTCCGAGGTTTAGACAACGTTTGTGGAATATCCATTGATACACATCCTGAACATTCGACATGACCCCTTCCTCTCTCACTCTCTCTCTCTCTCTCTGTATATATATATATATATATATATATATATATATATATATATATATATATATATATATATATATATATATATATATAATATCAGCTGAGGTTAATTTTAAGCAAAATAATATACTTTGAAACGTTGGAGATCTCAGAAACTACGAAGCTAGCAACCTTGCTGACCCACTTGGTTCACCTATTAATTTCCTCACCTCAGTATGGTGGAATGGACTCGCCCAATATAAATAATAATTATATCCACAGGTGTACTCACTGCACATCAGTCTGCTCAGGGAAGGAAGCTACTGTAATGACTAAGATTTGGATATTTGCTTACAGAATACTTCTTTAAACAGCTACGTCATATAGTGATCTCCAAAGTTTGGCACACGTCTCGTGGTATCTGAACGTTGTAGTTATGGCTTAGATTGCCAAAATTTCCACAGGAATGTAAGAAGGTCTGCACACAGCTACAGTACACTGACATGCTTCTGTGCAAACTGCTATGATAACTAACGAACATGCAGTAACAAAGGACCTCAAACTTTGCGCGTATATATGGTTTAAACTTTGACCCCATAAACTCCTTTACAATGCCAAAAACAATAATAATAAATAATAATACATGGTGTCTTGAGCTATTAGCACAAGGAAAAAAATGTGGAAAGTTTGAAGTGAATTGGTGACGAAATAAAGGCATGGCGCCAAGTTGAAAAAGCGTTTGGAAGAAGGAAACGGAGGATATACAGTAGCTATCCACATTTGGTGTGTTGACCTAATCATAACGATTTTACACACACACACACACACACACACACACACACACACACACACACACACACACACACTCAGATGTAAAACAAAAACCATCCAGGAATAACAATGAAAAAAAAAAAAAATCGTTCGTTCATCGCACACCTGCGTTTTAGATTAAAGGCAAACAAGGTCAGTTTAGGTCAGGTGAGGGTCATTCAGGGAAATACAGGTCCATTAACCCTTTGTCAACGATAATGGCTTTTATAATTTATATTACTTCCAGACAGGCTTATTTACATTAGGGGACACTTTTTTAACTGGAGAGGTTTTATATATATCCCGACTCTAGGCAAAGGCTTTAGGGCCTATTTCTCGGGGGCAGTGACCTATCCCAAGGCCCAGTAGTCCTCCTACACCTCCACATGTCACCACTTAGGCGCTAACACCCACCACCCATATTGCATACATGCTAGGGTTGTCTCATACAGGACTGGTGTATTGGTATTAACGGGGGTATTTTTACGACATATCGGCGGGTCATCTGGTAGATCAGGAAAGTCTGCTTTTTAGGAAATTCAAATCCTGAAACTGTTCCCTGCCCCAGCCGGGATTCGATCCTGGCTCCATTAGGACCGCAGGCCGCCTCTCTACCGATTCAGCCATATACCGGTATATAGCCTATAACATTCAAAAAAACATCTTCACTATTAAACATCCTTCCTAAATTGAACAAAAACGTCTTGTGATAGTAAAAAGAAACTACACAGATAAAGACATTTTTGTAGTGAAAGGGTTAAGGGTAGGTCTGGTTCTTTAAGTTCTATTAAATATATTTCTTGTTCCTTACGGTCCTTCACATCCGCTCTTGCTTACATATCAATTCAGGTTCATTCAAGACAAATTTGGACCATTGAGGTTCGTCACTGTCATTTCTGGTCTAATTAGTCCCATCACATTTACTCCTGTCCAAGTTAAACAGGACACTTTCCGGTCAGTTTAAAGTAATTCAGGTTCATTTAAGCCCCGTGAAGTCGAATTTGACCCATTCGTGTCACTCACTGCCATTAAGGGTTTATGTCAGGTCAGGTCTATTCAGGGATTTCACATTCAACAGGGCCTAATCACTTCAACTTGTGTCACATTCAGTTAGCTCAGTTCTGATCTACTCTAGTCTTCCTAAGTAATTTCAGACATGTTCTAACCGAGGTGGACCAGTTCAGGACCATTTCAATTAATTTAAGCCCATTCAGGCCAATTCAGATCCATCAGGTCGATTTACGTTACTAACAGATTCCTTCAGCTCAAGTCTGTGATGGCTTGTGTCAAAAAACAGTTCCGTAAAGGGTTCTGAAGATATGAAGGTTCGGGGCAGTCACACCCTTTCAGGTTCCTGTAAGTTTATCAGAACGATTCAGGTCAATAAATATCGCTTCAGGTCATGACTATGATGACGTGTCAAAAATCAGCCCTATCGCTGCAATGGCTTTTCAGACATGAATTCATCTATCAGGAGGGGGTGGTGCGGGCAGACACGAGTGGATGGGATGAGTTGGGATGGTGGTGTATGGTGGGTCACTCATGGCTCAGCACAAACTCTGAATAAGGGCCTTATAAACCACATGATAGTCGAGAAAGTTACAGTATATGGATAATCACATCAGTCACTATTATGGCAGGCCCTGTTTGTCGCCATTTCAGAGAAAAAGTTGGCTAGGTAAGGTAAACAGACCGGAGTGGGTAGGATAAATGTGACAGTGATGGGTAGTGGTCCTGAGGAGGAGTACACGCTGTCGATATGAGTGCTGTGAGTAGGGTAGAAAGGTATAGGTCAAAGCTGAGGGAAGCAATTAATTGATGTGGTGGCCAGAAGGGAGTGCGTGGGATGAGCTAAGACGATGGTCGGAAGTCTGGACGGGACCGTAAAGACCCTGTGGTATGGATGTTGTATGAGGGGAGGTTCTGGCGGTGGGAAGGTTTAAGTACAAAAATGTGGAGAGGAGTGAGGGGAGATGGGGAAGGGTTGGGATCGTGGTGTATGATGTGGGAGGGACGAATAATGCACTCAGCACGGAATGCAAGGCTTCGTAATACCTCTTCCTTAACTATTTACTTTGAATATTGGGCTACACCTTAACATTAACTTGTATGATATTTTCATTTCCTTATTATCGACATGGTTTACATCAATAACATACACTAATACATGCAAGTGCTATGTGCAGGATAAATCGATAAGCAAGCGGTATTAAGAAATCACCAGGGCTATCTAGGATATGACCTTTAGTGAAGATGGCCGAAGAAAAGAGTTAGCATGCACGGCATTCACATAGCTACCCGGAGTCTCACAACGTAGGAAATATTAGTAAGCTCTTCAGCCCCTTGATATGTTTTATCAGTCCTGCGAAGCAAGATGTATCATTTTCGGCACCTCGCCCTATACCACAGCACGAGATTCAGCCTCCCTCTGTGTGTGTGTGTGTGTGTGTGTGTGTGTGTGTGTGTGTGTGTGTGTGTGTGTGTGTGTGTGTGTGTGTGTGTGTTAACTCCTCCTAGGCTATTTGATGAATCTAAATGAAACTTCCAGGTGAGTTCGTCTGGTTACTCCAAAGGACTTCCACTAACACAATTTCCGTTATTATTCTTAGGGGGGTCACCAATTTTAAAGATCTCAGAAATAATGAAAGGAGGGCGGATATAGCTCTGTTGTCTTAATACGTGTCGCACAATGGACATGCACCCGTAGTAAGATAACTGGGGAGCGCGACCCCCAATGACTCCTGTGGGGATGGGTCAGCTCCTCTCCCCCTTCCCTCTCCCCCCAAAAAATAGATCAGAAATAAAGGAAAATGAGCACATAGATTTCAACGAGACTTCTCAGGTCATTTTGTCTAATTTCTTAATAACGTCTCCGCTACATAAAATATTTCACCATTATTTTTAGGGAGTCGGCCATCCTCCAACACTTGTGATGGAAATGAAACAGGGGAAGAAGGGGGGGTATCGCTTTGATATCTTGGTGCATATTATAGAACGGGCTCCCGTCCGCTAACTTCTACTACTACTGCTACTACTACTACTACTGCTGCTGCTACTGTTTTGTAATTCTTTCAAATCGGCATGCATATCGCAGGACTAGGTATGCAGTTTCCATGTCTCTCTGAATGTACAGGAACAAACTGCACATCTTCATTGATTCTTGTTACTTGCGGACGATCCTATTCAACTTGGGGCACAGCTTTGGTGATGAAGAGGTAAATAAAGGCTATATCTAACCTCCCCTGTTTGAAAAATCTCTCCAAGGCTGAATAAAATGGCCAACAAGCTAATACAACGAGCATACAATATGAATATATCACAGATGAAGACAAAATGCATGCCATACATAACGTGCCTCACAAAAAACGGAACACAAAAAAGCAAGAAAATGGTGAAATGAGAATTCTTACCAAAAACGAGAAGAATAACGCAACAAGAAACAAAACGTGCCAAAAAAATATACATTTGTGTGTGTGTGTGTGTGTGTGTGTGTGAGAGAGAGAGAGAGAGAGAGAGAGAGAGAGAGAGAGAGAGAGAGAGAGAGAGAGGTCCACACAGTCATCCGAATTCCACCTCTCCACCAGCCCCAGCTGATGCATACGTTGGCGTCAAGCAGCTATGTCAGTATCAGACAGGTGGGTGGGTGTGAGGAAAAAAGTGGGTGTAAGGGGTTGGGTGGGGGAGGACAAAAAGTAAGTGTAAGGGAGCAAGTGGGCTTGGAGAAAAAGTGGGTGTAATGGAGAAGGTGGGTGAGGAGAAAAAGTGGGTGTAAAGGATGGGCAGACGGTGTAACATGTAGTAGTCCTAGGTGTGCAGGTGGGTGTAGGATGAGTAGGTGGGTGTGGGGCGAGTTAGTTGGAGTTGGGTGAGTAGGTGGGATTGGGGTACGTGGGTGGGAGTGGGGTGAGTCAGTGGGTGTTGGGTAGGCAGGAGGGCGTGAGGTGAGTGGGTGTGGAGTAAGCAGGTGCGTGGGAGGATGTGACTGTTAGGGGGTAGGTGGCCAGGGAGAAAAAGTGAGTGTAAAGGAGTAGGTGGGCGAAGAGAAAAAGCGGGTGTAAAAAGTAGGTGGGTGGGAAAAAAGTGGGTGTAAGGAATAGGTGAGTGTGGGGTGAGCAGGTGGATGTAGGGTGAGGAGGAGGATATAAGCAGGGTTGATGGGCGAGAAAACATAGGTGTGGATGGTAGGTGAGTGTAACTGTGAGGTGGATAGATGGGTGAGAGATGGACAGGTGGGTATGACGGGAGATAGGTGGGTGTGAGATATGACTAATTCATTTTGACAACTGTCTGACGGAACGTAGCCATCTATGACGTCAAGGCAGGTATGAAGCGGGAACCCTAATGGACACGTCAGAAGAGCAGCCTACCGCAAACATGGACAGATTTTCACCAATAAGTCCTTTTCTTCGCACTTGTAAACTACCTATGCTCCACGTGGACGATGATGGTGATTACCCTATCTGCACGAGGACGTTTATATACTTCACTTTTTCCATCTGACGATTTCACTTAGCTTCGGTTAGTTGAAATGGATATCACAGCCTCCATTTACTTTATCAGTACATGAAGTCTCCCCTATAATGTAGCTACTAAACTGCATTTCGATAAGCAGATATTAATGAATATCGTCGTCGGGTTATAAGAAGTTTCAAGGTAGGGAGAAGTTGCTTGAGCTACTTGATTTTTAGGCGAGCATCGCATGCCTGCGGCCACATCAGATGAACACTTAGTTACGTGGGTCCACAATTCTGAGACTTGACTACATGATCTGTAGGTAATAACTCTAACTGGAAACTACTGCAACCGTGCTGAACTATGCAGCTGAAGCCTTGCATACCGCCACATGTGTTTGGTTGCCTGTGTTTAAATGCCTGTGCAGTGTTGCCACTTTACGGCATATAAATCCGTAAAGTATCAACGTATATGATAAGGAAACGCCGACGCAAAGCGTCACTCACTATGCCTTCGCCAAGCTTTCCATACGGACTCGTCATGCAACCACCATGACAGGGTTCATTGTGGGTTGAAATGAGGCTAGAAATAAAGTAAGTCGACCCCATATGACCCTGACCTTTGACTCTTGGCCTTTCATACTGTATCACTGACTTCGAAAACCGTCGATGGGTTCAGGATACATTGCGCCCACACCCGATGGCCTTGACCTTTGACCACTGACCTTGCTGACCTAATCAGTTCATCGCCCCTTCATACTGTATCACTGACTAAAGTTTGGCTGAAATCCATTAAGGGGTTCAGGAGATATAGCGCCCACACCCATATAACCTTGATCTTTGACTCCTTGACCTTGCTGACTTAATCAGTTCATTGTCCCTTTATATCACTGAAAAATATTTGGTCGAAATCCGTTGAGTCCAGGAGATATCGCATCCACGCGGATAAACTAAGTCGACTCCATATGACCTTGACCTTTGACCCCTTGACTTTGCTGACCTAATCAGTTCATCACCCCTTCATATTGGACAAAAGCTTGGTCGAAATCCGTCGAGAGGTTCAGCTATCGTGCCCACAATTGTGTTACGGACGCATGCCCACAAAGATAAACAATGTCGACCCAATATGACCTTGTTTTGACTCGTTGACCTAGCTGACCTAATCAGTTCATCACCTCCATACTGCAACACTGACGAAAGTTTGGTGGAAATCTGTCGATGGATTATGACCTTGACCTTTGACCCCGTGACTTTGCTGACCTACAGATCATCGTCCCTTCATACTGTATCACTGACAAAAGTTTGGTCGAAATCCGTCAATGGGTTCAGAGATATCATGCCCACAAGGATAAACTAAGTCGACCCCATACTACTTTGACCTTTGACCCTTGACCTAGCTGACCTACTCAGTTCATCATCTCCTACTGCATCACTGGCAAAAACATGGTGGAAATCTGTCAATAGGTTCAGTAGATTTCGTGCCCAGAAAAGAGTTAAGGACGCATGCACCCAAGAATGCACGGACGGACAGACTTATCACTTACTGCCTCCTCCACCATAGGTGGACGGAAGCATATGAGTATTTACAACGCATATGTTTTCAAACTGATTACATTACTGATGTTTATTTTACAATGTTTTACTTTTTCATTTTAAAATATATTTTATCATCATCATCATCATCATCATCATCTAATCCTGTGTTGCCCCATGAAATGCGTTGGAGCCCGGGGCTAAGCAAGTTGGTCCTGACATCTGAGTGACCAGTCTCAACTCATCCCTGAGTGGCATTACGTGAGCAACAAACCCCAACCACCCCTTGGATATAAACTTGCCAAGGCTCAATCCGATTGGAGCGCCTTAATTACCCACTTAACCACCAGGCGCCATAATTTGGTTATATGGTTACCGCCCAGAGTAGTAAATGGTTTCCTGGTGTACTGGAAAACATTTGGCTTGTCACTCAGTGTAGGGTCACCCGTAGACAGAAGGAAGAGGAAATATTGAAGGAAAGAAAGACAGATCAGGAGGAATAGAGAGAAGGAAGGAAGAGAGGAAAGGGCAGGCACCCGAGAGCAGCACTACATCGAGCGAGTGGATGGTGAACGTCCCCATCTACCATCTATTATAATAAAAAAATACACGCAGACACCATAACGCTCTTGAGAAACGTTTCTTCCGTCTGAAACGGATACGCCAGAGAAGAGGTCATTTACGTGGTTTCCAGCGGCGTTGTTGTAGCCCTAGACTTATCTTGAACCCAGTGAACTGTAGGATGAAAGCTGCACTTTTCCTGCTTTCCACCATGCTCTTTTCAGGGAGGGAGCGGGAGGATTTTTATACGAACGACACCAAGAAGAAATAACAACAAGGCAGCAGGAAAATAAACATCACAACTGTTGCTAAATTTGCTCTCAAAAGATGATGGAATATCGTTTAACACACACACACACACACACACACACACACACACTGTTGCGAGTGCCCTGAAACTTCTAGAGTATCACCAAAGTATCGATAAAATCACTAGAACTACACTTACCATCGGCCATCAAAACTGTTTGACAGGCATGAATATCTTTAATCTCATGCCAAATTCACTTACGAGTACGTGGCAATTGACCATAAGTGCGACGATAAGAAAGGTTCAATAACTGTCATTCCCATTACTGCTCTTTTTCACTTGCCCTCTCGCCCCTCTGACCCTTGTCTAATAAGAACATGGATAATTCCCGTCAACTTCATGCAGCGCTACAAAAGTCCCTTTATTTTTTCTTGGTGTATCATACAAGCTGCTGTTGTTACAAAAATGAATTTATATGCTATCGACAGGAGTAATCACGTGGCCCTAGGAAAAAAAAAAAAAAAAAAACACCTTGGTCTTTGGCTCTGGTACATGATTAAAACTGCCTCTGTAACTAAAATGCATTAAAACCCTAAAGATTTATTCCATTCTCACGCTTAAAAGTCTCATACGGTGCTCTTGCGACTCGGCTACAGGAAATACAGTCTGGTTTTTCGTTCCGGGAAAGGGTATTAAACAAAAGCTGCTGCTGTAACTATAATGAATTGATCACATTCATTTACACACAAGTTGACAAAAAAAAAAAGTACCTAAAAATTAAACAATCCCTGAGGAGCTCTAGCGACGAGTACAGACAACAAGACGCTGATTACGATATTTCCTAACCTGTCCCTTTGTGGTTTGTTCGGCATATTCCACCTCAGTATCCTCTCGCATGTTGATTTGAAACGATAACAATAACATGCAAGAGAATGCTAAGGCGTGATAAACAACATAAACTGCGAAGGAAGTTGTGCTCTGAAGCCTTGTATGCCACTCAGAAAACGCCCCATATTCTTACACTGACAGATTATAAACTAGATTATCTGGATTATAAACAGAACATCATATGACTGGTTCAAGTTCTGGGCCTTCCCTTTGTTCATTGTTGTCTAAGTTGTCTGGCGCTGACACTGTAACCATAACGTGTCCTGGTGAAACTAGGTTTTCCCGTCTTTATACTGACCTACACAATCAGGCAAAATGAGTCAGATTATTGGCCGTATTTTAAGTAATTTAGGAGGCATCGTAGCACCTCCTCTCCAGCTACTTTATTTTGCATATTACACATTAACAACCTTCTGTGTGTTACTGATACCGACAATCTGCATCACTAACATTATGAGGATACTGAGGCGCAATATTCAGACTAAATCACAAAGAAAGAGGTATTAAGAACTCCAAAGCCGCTTACTATTCTAACCTAACCTAACCTAACCTAAACCTATGCAATAGCTACAACCTTGTCCGATTCTGCTTTCAGTGTAACAAACCCGACAAGAAGTAAAATGCCAAGAAACTCACCGGGATCACGCGTACAGGACGAGTATTGACGGAACTGGCAAGAACAAACATACAGCAATATTTCTCTGAAGTCTGTAGTAATCGAAAGTCCCGCGCAGTGCTCTGGTGGTGTGGGGGCTTACTCAGGAAACGGCAGGCAGGGCGCATGAGAACTGGGAAACGTACCAAGATCACGTGTGCATGACGGGTGTAGCTGCAACTGGCAAGAATGTATGCACTGCCATGTTCCGCTCAATTGTAGTATTTATGTAGCGAGCAACTTCACCGCTCATAAAGTAACGCGGATGAGTACAAGGGAGCTAAGAAACGTACTGATATTTTGTCTACATGACCACAATTCACTATACGCAGACGAAGATTTTCCTTTGTTGTATATTTCCCACAGCTCAAAGGCTGATAAAGACAATATTATAGTGCAGCTCTACGCCCTTTCAATGTTTATACATATATATTTTTTTAATGACTAGCACCATATCCTAGTGTAAATCTCTTACTATGGCTCTGCATTCACAATGGGGGATGGTAATTTTACGCCTAGTTAAAGTGAACTGAGAATAGTACAGATGGAATTGACCAGAACATTCGAGCAGCCGCGACCCTGTCATAGCAAGCTGCACGGACGAGGACAAAGCGACGAGGGGTGTTCAGGTAGCTATCACGTATCCACACTGGTACCAAACCCGTACGCTATAGCCAGAAATAAGATGAAAAAAATATGCAGTCACGTTTCTCCCATTCAATATCCTTCCTTCAAACATAGAGGTTGTTCGTGATACTTGTCATAAAATTCATATTCTTAATTTGTATAAATAGGAGAGAAAATGCCACTTCGTAACTCGGCCGAACGTTTGTAGGACGGAGTGACGGTGCGGGTGGAGGCAGGATACGATGCAACCACTCAGTGAGCTCTGTGACGTGAGGCAAGGACAACGGTAGGTGACTGCCTTGCTCCAGTTGTTAGAAAAATGTGAACAAACGCCTGCTAGTCTCAGCTTTTATGGAATTCACGCTATTCGGCTATTTTCATTTATGAACGTGTATTGTATTAACTTCTTATTGTGTATTTTATTACCCGATATGCAGTTAGTGTGAATTTACTTGCCATACGTGTGTTCATATCAAACGGTGCGACGATGTAATCACCTTGACGGAGTCCCTCTTTAAGTGCTTGATTTATTAATAACTGCGTGGGAAGGACGACCGTGACGCAAGTAGGGACTGCAGTTTCTGATGCAAGATATACTGAGAGTGAACACCAAGTACACAGAGGCTATAGGTTGCAGGGCTGGACTAACCCCTTCCATTCGGTAACGTCTTTAATATTCTTTCTGCCACCATGTGACTTTCTTCAGCTTACGGGTGACATATGGTATTCACGGGATGAACGAAGAGTATTTTAAACTTCACCGAGTAAGCACAGAAACCGACCAGTGTTAAGAAGATAACAGCGCACAATAGGTCACTTGTGAAGAGGTTACTATATTGCTGGTGTGGGTGGAGTGTCTAGTAGGGGAAAGAGATTATGGCTTATGACACTCTTATTTAAGATTTAGAACCGAAAGTGAACACTGAATTTATGTGATTTTTTTTTTTTTTTCAAGAAGAACCAAGGGTTAAAAGCCAGTAAAGTTGTCCATTCTAAGAAGGGCAAAAGAAAGCCAGATATGAAGATCGCTCATTTCGAGGTGGTGTGTTGTGGTGTGGTATAATGTAGTGATAATGTGTGATTCAGTGAAGGGTGGTGAGCAAGGGGTGAGGTGAGGTGGTGTGGTGTGGTGTGATACAGTAAGGGTGTTGTTGATAGAGTGTGACGGTTAGTGGTGAGGTGTAGTGAGATGATGCAGAGAGAGAGAGAGGGTGTAAGGTGAGGGGTGAGCGGTAAGACCCAGATGGATTGTGTGTGTGTGTGTGTGTGTGGCGTGATGTACACTAGTGTGAATGGGTATGTGGCCTGGAGGTGTGAGGGTAAATGGTGGAGGTGCGAGGGTAATGGTGAACACTAGGGACTGTGGTGAGGTGAGGTGTTGTTGTGGTTTGGTGTGCCGGTGTGAGTGGTGTGGTGGTACTTGGTGAGGTGTGGGAGGGTAAGCGGAGAGGTGGTGTGGGAGTGTGGTGTAATGGTGTGGTCGTGCAAGTCAGTGGTGAGGTTGTGTAGAAGTGTTTTTGTGATGGTGTGGTGGTAGTGGTGTGGGGATGTGGGAAGATGATGTGAGGGTGAGTGGTGAGGTTGTGTAGTAGTGTAAGGGTGGTGTGATGGTGTGGGGGTGAGCAGTGAGTGAGCCAGTAAGAGCCAAGAGGGGAAGGAATGTGGAGTGTTATGATCTGGCTCTCACTTGTTGCAATTACCTTTAATATCAGCCTGACTCCTCACTTCACAACTTCCACAAATATTATACCACTATTATTATTATTATTATTTATGGATAGAAATTTAAACTTCACTAACTGGAGATGACAGGACGAAATGGTAGAAGGAACTGTACTAATGTTACTCCTCTATAATGACGTCTGCTATTTCGTTCTTGCCACCACTAGAGAAATTTATTCGGTTTTGGGGATACCTAGTACTAAGGCAGTTGAATTACAGCTTTCATTAACCTCTTCTTTACTACGCTGCTGTCCTAAACTAATGATCTGGTGATGAAGAGTAAATATAAATGATGTTTTCGGGATGAAGGACTTACAAAAAACCCTCATCTTTTAAGATAATGTGATGTGCCGTCATTGTAAGTTCTAGAAGACTTACCTCCTTTGCCTGTACACCATCGCACTATAAAACGTAAACAAACAGCGAAATTAGGAGCAGAATCAAGGAGAGGCAATGCGCCGAATCGGGAGGGAAGGCCATGTGCAGAAGATGGTGTTGCCGTCTTGGTGGTCGTCAAAATAGTCGTGCGGGAATGTTCGTCTATGGTACATAATTTTCCCCTTAAACATGTTTACGAAGAAGTCGGCGAGATTCGGCTATTAAAAACATCAGCAATATCATTTTTTTGTTAGCATGTCGGCATATACAGACTGCCACTGCCAGGAATATAAAAAATTCTCTACCTGACAGCTGACGAACGCGCCTTGTATCGCACACCTAGCAACGTATACACCGGATACACGATAACCCACCAGCAATCTACACTTGGGACGGATGTCTTAGTCTATAGATAAAAAAACAGCCGCAGCCCCAGTATACACACAACACATACCGCGTCAGAGGGTATAACCGAGTTGCTCTACTCCTCGATTTTCCATTTGTTTTCGTACGCTTCCAGATATTGTTGAACCTCGCCTGCATCACGTGAGGGTAATTATTTCGGACACTTGCTGATGCTGCCTGAGCTACTTGGCTGCACTTAAGCTGAACGTAATTTCTCCATTTCTCTTCAGTGAATATGTATTTCCTCACTATTCATACGCGAACTCAAACAACCTTAATATTCGCCCAGTTCGTTTCATTACTGTGCAAGTGTGCAACGTACTACAGCAAGTCACGTTACATATTTCATCACGTAACAAGTATGACGCACTGGCAATTGCATCAGTCATCTTGTCTGTTGGTGTATCATCACACATCAAAGGTCGGCAATCCACATATTCCGCGAAATCCTTCATTTTCATCAAATTATCAACTACAAAGCCGCATGACCAGATCCCCATGTTTGCAAATAATACCGTTGCACTGTGGCTCCCGTACGAAACATTAACAGTCGTATCGTTCATGGCCAACTGTGCACCCTGTTATCATCTGGCTACGGTGCAAGCGGCTGAAAATACAAGTGGGGTTAACCTAATGCCATAGTGGTGAGAGATGGTGCAATGGTGGGGATTCCGGCCGTGGTATTATCGGGGAACTCGTTGACTGTGTAGGGTGGGAGGGAGGGAGGGAGGGCGCGTAATGTTGCGTGACCTAAAATGAAAGTGAAAGATAGAAATCTAGAGGAGGGGAATACGCTATGGAAAAATGTAACGCATTTTTACTACTACCGCTACTACTACTACTGTTACTGTAACGACTACTACAACTAAGTGCATTTTTACTACTACTACCGGTTCTACCACTACTACTACTACTACTCGCATTTTTGTTACTACTACTACTCGCATTTTTACTACTACTACTACTAATCGTATTTTTACTACTACTACTACTATACTACTGCTACTACTACAACTATACTACTACGTGTTCTTCGTTCTCACTAGCTTTTTATTTGTTTATATTATCTGAGGGTACATATATTTTTTACTGTATAATATTTGGCTTTGATTAAGTTTTCCTGGCGAATCACTTGTCCTAAATTCTTCATAACACTATACCTGTATACTAATGCTAAGGGTATGGTTGTAGTTGTAGTGTTGTTGTTTTTGTTGAGTGGTAGTTGTAGTGACTGTGGCTAGTCGAATGTTGTTCTCAATCGCTGTTGTCCTGTGGTGCAGTGCCGCGTGTGGTATGATCTTTTCTAAGTCTTCCCTCCTCTTCGCTCAGGCATCTCGCGAACCACACACACCCCACCACTTCCGCACGAAACACAAAATACAGAAATAAAAATACGAACCCTTCCGTATGTAAACACCCTTCTTGTCGCTCGTCTCAGTTAACCCACACTACGTAATTTAAGTTAGTCGCACTTTTCTCGCTATTTCACCAGTATCTTCAATCGTTTTTACAATTAATATAACCCATGCGTGTAAAATCAGTCCGAATTAATACCAACTGATGTCCAAAACGTTACCGACAAGATATTTTACTGTAGGCAGGTTAGGCGGGAGGAGCCAAAGGAAGATTATTTAAGCAGCACTCCCAACCCAAGCGCCACCTACAGGGCAACTGCTCAGTGTCTGAGATCGCCCCTTCACCACGTAAGTTGCCACACCTTGATTTTTTAAATAGAGCGTTCGTGGTACACTTTTTTTTTTTCCCTTTTGATGTTTTTCTTGATATCGTTTTCGTGGTATGGTTTTTTTTTTTTTCCATTTCCTTTGGGCTTTTAGTGTTCGTGATACAGGGTTCACCTTTCGTGATATATGCATGCGGTACATGTCATTACCTTTGCGCATTTCCTTTCCAAATTGGGGTCCCGTGGCACGCTGTTATTTCTCTATCCCTTCGTGATTTTTTTACACTGCGTTCTCTTTTTCACAGTTCTTGTATTGCTATTTTGCAGTTCATTTTGTTATCATTTGTGACCTCTTGTACACCAGTGTTATATATTCGTGTTATTTGCTTATTTTGTTTGTTACATTGTCTTACACTATAATCTGTTTCCATTTCTGACTTCTTGTGCACTGGTATTTCTTTGCTCTTTTAGTCTTCATTCTGTCCCCCCTTTTTTTGTGTGTGATTTTGTGCTCCTGTGTTATATTTTCTCGCCTATACTAAATGTGACAAATGAAATTACATGACCTTCTGAATCTGACCTATCTCTCCATATTCTGGTTTTCATACATTTTTCTTCTTCCATCTCTGTCCTTCTTTATCCTCAATGTTTATTCACCTGTATCCTCCATCTTCACCTACATATTTATTTACTACATCTACTGTATGTCAATATCTAAATCATTACTATTTCAATGTCTTCCTTTAATTTAATATACCTCCATAATTATTTCTCCCACTGTCTCGCTTTACACGCCATTTTCTCTATTACTTAGTTCTTTCATTTGTTCCCATTATTTCTACCCATTGTTTTTCCCCGCTCCCATTTTTCTCCTAGTTTCTTTATATCATCTTACTAGTGTCATCTTGGATCCCATTAATTTCTTAGTTTTTGCCAAGATCTTATCTTCTTATATTTTCCTTCCAACTTATTTCACTTTTTCTGCCCAAGTAGTCTTTGTTCTTTCCTGTTCTACTTGCTCATGTTTCCATCAAATTCCCTCCCCCCTCCATTTCCCCCGTCCCTTCATTCCCCTTTCTTCCCCTCTTCCCCATCCTCCCCTTCCTATCGTCTACATTCTTTTTTCTTGTCTACTACTTCCCCCTCCCCTTCTCGTGTACCCTCTCCCCCTTCCCTTTTCTTGTCTACCACCTCTCTGTCTCCCCTTTGCTCCACTCCTCTCTCCCACCCCTTCTTTACTCCCTTACCTTCTCCCTTCCCATTTTCTTGTCTCCTTTCTCTCTTCGACCTCTTCCCCCTCCTCCTCTCCCTCTCTCCCCTACCCCTTCCTCTTCCCTTGTCTACCCCCTTCCCTTCCCATTCTCCCCTCCATCCCTTCCTCTTCCTACGTCAGCCGTCTCCCCTTCTCAGTCTCTCCTCTATCCCTCCCCTCCTCCATCTCCTCTTTAACCATTCCCTTTCCCTTCCCTTTCCTCTAGTCTTCTCATCTCCCCCTTCCCTTCTCCTTCCCTTCTCTCCCTCTCCTATGCCCCCTCCTCCTCCCCTTCCCTTCTGTAACCCCTCCCCTTTCCCCATTTCCCCTCTCTTCTTTTGCCCATCCCTCTTCTTCTCTCCATGTCACATCTATCGCTTCTATCCCTCCTCTGTGCAAATCCTTCATTCCCTTTCACACCCTGTCCCATACATCTCTCTCTCTGTTTCCACTTTTACTCGTCTCTCTCCTGCCCTTCTCCTCTACCCTCTTGTCTTTCTCTCTCCTTTCCCTTCTTCATCTCATACTTCGCTTCCTTTTTCTGTTCCCCTCTCCATCCTCATCCTTCTATCTCTTTTCCATCCTCATTTTTCTCTCCCTTCCTCTTTCCTCTCAGTCTTCAGCCTTCTCTCCCTCTCCCCACTCCATCCTCATCCTTCTCTCCCCACCTCACCCGTTCCCATCCATATCATTTTCTTCCCTGTCCATCCATATCCCTCCCTCCCCATCTCTCTTCTCTCCATTTTCATCCTTCTTTCTCCTTCTCTCGCCTCTCCATCCATATCCCTCCCTCCTCGTCTCGCCTCTGTCCATGATCATTCTTTCCTCTCCTCACCCCTTTCCATCCATTTTTCTCTCCCTCTTCCAGCCTAATCCTTCTTTCCCTTTCCATTCCCCCTCTCGCCCCTGTTTATTTTCAGCATTTTCTTTCCCCCTCCTCATTTTCCTTCTTTCTTCCTTCCTCGTCCCCCTCCATCCTCATCCTCCTCTTCCCTTTCCATCCACACCCCTTCTTTCTTTCCTCTTCCCTCTTCCTTCCTTCTCTCCTCTTTCCTGTTCATTCCTTCCTTCTCTCCTCTGTCCTGTTCATTCCTTCCTTCTCTCCTCTTTCCTGTTCATTCCTTCCTTCTCTCCTCTTTCCTGTTCATTCCTTCCTTCTCTCCTCTTTCCTGTTCATTCCTTCCTTCTCTCCTCACCCCCCTTCCTTTTTTCTCTTCCCCTTCCTTCCTTCTCTCCTCTCCCTCTTCCATCCTTCTCTTCTCTTCCTCCTTTTTTCCTTCTCTCCTCTTCCCCTTCCTTTGTTTTCTACTCTCTCCCCTTCCTTCCTTCTCTTCTCTTCCTCCTTCCTTTCGTCTCTCCTCTCCCTCATCCTTCTTTCTCTCCTCTCTCCCCTTCCTTCCATCCCTCCTCCTTTCTTTCTTCTCTCTTCTGCCCCCTTCCTTCTTTTTCTCCTTTTCCCCCTTCATTCCTTCTCTCCTCTTCCCTCTTCTTTTCTTCTCTCTTCCGTTCCTTCCTTCTCTCCTCTTCCCCCTTCCTTTCTTCTCTCTCCCGTTCCTTCCTTCACTCCTCTTCCCCCTTCCTTCCTTTTCTCCTCTTCCCCCTTTACTCCCTCTCTTCTGTCCTCCCTTCCTCCCTTCTCTTCCCATCTGCAGTGTTGCCGTTTTTCGATACCACTGACAGCCTTCGTTGACACTCCCTCAGAAAATGAAATGGAGTGCATTGTACAAGTGAGGATGGGAAGCTATGTGGTAGTGGGTGGTTGTGGGTGGTGGTAGTGTGTGGTTGTGGGTGGTAGTGTGTCGTTGTGGGGGTGTGAGGTTGCGGGTGAGTGTGTGGTTTTGGGTATGTGGTAGTGTGAGGTTCAGGGTGATGGTGTGTAGTTGTAGTTGTGGTAGTGTGAGGTTGCGGGTGACAGTCTGTGGTTGTGTGTGAGGTTATGGGTGGTGTGTGTGTGTGTGTGTGTGTGTGTGGTTGTTGGTGGTAGCGTGTGGTTTTGGGCGTGTGACTGTGGTTGGCCTTGTGTGGTTGTGGTTGGCAATGTTTAGTCGTGGGCGTGGTATGTGGGCATGTAGTAATGTGGGCAGTCGCGGGCGTGGATATGGATGGGTGTTATGAGTGGGTATTTTTGGCACTGAGATGGTGCCGGTGTGGGGAATAGGCCTATACTCTTTTCACCTTACCTCGCCCCAGATTTTTCCTCCTTTTACAGCTTATTTCACGTAGCTCAGTGGCGGAAAAGACAATACTGCGGCTCTACATCCTCTACATAGCACTTCTTCGTGACTAGCACCACACTCTAGTATTGATCTATCGTCACAACTCAGCTTTCAAGATGCAGAGATGGCAATTTGAGGCCAAGTTGGAGTAAAAAGAGTGTAGTAAGTGTGGGTGACTGAGTATGGGTGTCAGTGGCAGTGGGTGTGGGTGTGATGTTGGTGGTGGATGTTGGGGGTAAGTGTGGATGCTGATTATGGATGTTGTGGATGACAGAGATGGATCTGGTGTGGATTGGGATGTACAAAGGAAGGGCGTGACTCAAGGATGAGTGTGCGGGTACAGGCAGATAACATACGAGTGTGAGATAGTGTGATGTGTAAATGGGTGAGTGAATGTGAGAAGATTTTGGTGTAAGTGAATGAATGTTGGTGTGAGTGAGAGGATAATGATGTAGATATTGATGTTGACGAAAGGATACTATAAAATTATGAATGATGGTGTGGGTGAGTGTGACAGTAGGAATATGAAGGGTGTGGGTGTGTGGATGCTGGTTTGGGCTGGTGTGGGTGAGTGGATGCTGGTGTGGGTGTGTGGATGCTGGTTTGGGCTGGTGTGGGTGAGTGGATGCTGGTGTGGGTGAGTTGGTGCTGGTGTGGATGTAGGTATATGGATGTCACTTGGTAGATATGGCCACAAGAAAGCAAGAGATAATGTGCATATATATTGCGTTATTCCTTCTTTTTTTTTTTTAAGTACTCCACCCTGGGTACTGACTATCGATACCGCAACGCACCTTCACATGTCACCACTAGGGCTCTAATTCTCATCATGCATACTGAACATAAGCTTATTCAGGGCGAGTGTGATGGAATTAGTGTTTTATTTATTTATTTGCAATTCCATCGGTCTTGTGGGATATCAATAAAGGCTGTTTCTTCGAAATTCAAATCTCCAAACTCTTGACTGCCCAATACGAAGCAAATCCTATGTATGTATGTATGTATGTGAATGGATGCAGATTGAAGTATGGAACAGAGAGAGAGAGAGAAGGGAGGAAGGGAAGAATGAGATTATGCGGACAAGGGATAGAAGGAAGGGATGGGAAGAGGAGAGAAGAGACGGAGAGGACGATGTGAGAGGGGGAAGTAAAGAGAGAGAGAGACTGTGTGTGTGTGTGTGTGTGTGTGTGTGTGTGTGTGTGTGTGTAAGAAGAGACGGGGGAAACAAAAAGAACAACTGGCGAGTAAAACTAAGAGGAAATAATTGGAGGAGAAAGAGGAGAGGAGGGTGTGAGAGAGAGAGAGAGAGAGAGAGAATGGGAAGAGAAAAGACCAGAGACGAAGGAAAACTATAAAGTACAGACAGATATAGATAGATAGATAGACATAGATAGACAGGTAGATAGATAGACAAATGTAGGCAAATACAGGTAAACAAAGATGCATAAATTTACAGACACATACAGTATAGATAATTATACATACTTCTATCCATCTATCTTTGAGAGAGAGAGGGGGGGGGATGGGAAGGATAGGGAGTGGTAACTTGAGCGACTGACGGGAAAAATGATTAAGAGAGAGGGAGGGAGAGGTGAAAGATGGAGAGAAGAAAGGCGAGTGAGAGGAAGAAAATATAAGGGATGGAGAAAGGAAAGGCGAGAGAGGGAGGGATGGAGAGGGAAAAGGTGAGTGAGGGAGGGATGAAAGGTGAGGGAGAGAGGGAGGAAGAGAAGGTGAGGGAGAGAGGGAGGAAGAGGTGAGGGAGAGAGGGAGGAAAAAAAGGTGAAGGAGAGTGAGAGGAAGAGAAGGTCAGGGAGTGAGGATGGAAGAGCTGGTCAGGGAGAGTGTGAGAGGGGAGACAGGGGGAAAGGGAGGGAGGAAAGGTCAGGAAAAAGGAAGGACATGTGAGGGAGGGAAGGTTGGG
Source organism: Coenobita brevimanus (assembly GCF_032717465.1). Classification (NCBI taxonomy): domain Eukaryota; kingdom Metazoa; phylum Arthropoda; class Malacostraca; order Decapoda; family Coenobitidae; genus Coenobita; species Coenobita brevimanus. The sequence continues at coordinate 914,195 of NC_137019.1, read as the reverse complement.
GAGGTAAGGAGGGAGGAAGGAAAGGTGTGGGAAGGGAGGTATGAGAAGAAATGTGAGGGAGAGAGGGACGGATTGAGGGAGATAGGATTAGAGACTGAGGGAGGAAAAGTGAGGGAGAGAAAGGCGTGAAAATAAGTGAGGGAGGGAGAACAGCTGAAGAACGGAGGGAGGGAGGGAGGAAGGTTGATGGTGGAGGAGAGAAGAGAGGGGAGAAAAGAGGAAATGTGAGGGATGGAGGGAGGAAGGAAAGGTGAGGAAGAGAGATGAGGAGGAAAAGTGTAGTGATTTATGAGAGAGAGAGAGAGAGATGCAGGAAGGGGAGAGAAAAGGAATGGGAGATGCAAGAAAAGAGAGCCGAAATGAGAAAGGAGGAATGAGAGAGGAGAGAAGAATGAAAGGAGAGGTACGGAGAGGAAGGAAATGAGAGGAGAGATGACGAATAATAATAATAACAATAATTAATTATAATAATAATAACTAGAATGGCACTCAGCGGAGCGCATACCTCCGCCAACGCCTTATCTCGTAATGTTAAAGAAAGTGGAAAAAAAAAAAAAATCCTGGATCCGCACCTTTATCCGGATCCGCACCAAAATTTAACGGAGTGTATCCTGGGCCAAGGCCCATTCTTCTACCAAGTTTCGTGGAAATCCGTCCGGTAGTTTTTGTGTAATCTTGCTCACAAATCAACCAACCAACAAACAAACGGACAGGGGTGAAAACATAATCTCCTTGGCGGATGTAATAATAATAATATCACATTATTTTTTTAATTATTATTATTGTTATTGTTATTATTATTAGTAGTATTAGTTTTATTATTATTATTACTATCACCATTATCATCATCACCGTCATCATCATCATTATCAATCATCATTATCATATTTTTTTTAATCAGGCAAAATGTGAGCCGCACTGGAGAGCCTATAAGCAGATTATAAATCCCACAGGTTGCCAATGAGGGACGCAAATAACCAAGAGAGGGAGAGAAGGAGAGGGGAAGGAATGAAGCATGAAAAGGGAGGGAAGGAGAGAGGAGAGGGAGAGAATGAGAGAGGAGAGGGTGAGACGGAAAGGGGAGATGGAAAGGAAATATTTATGAAGTGAGAGAGCTAGGGAAGGGGTATGGAGAAAGAGGAAAGGAGAAGACAGTGGGAAAAAAAGGAGAGGCATGGAAAGAGGAGGAAAGAGTATGGAAGGGGAAAGAAGGAGGGAAGAGGGGAAGGAAAGGAGCGATAAGGAGAGGTACTGACGGGGAAGAGGACTACCAAGAGACCCATTTAGATCATTTAGGCTTATTCACGACGTTCACATTCTCCATCCAGGCTCACACAGGTTAATTCAGGTCTGCTTAGGGCTACTCAGGTCTCGCTAAGTCCATCCCATATCCAACAGACCCAATCAGATCAGTTCAGGTCCATTCACAACCATTCACGTCAGCTAATATTCTCTCTGGTCATTCTAAGTCGTATCAGCCAAGTTCAGAATCGAAAAGAAAAACTGAGGGGTATTTCAGACAATCTGGAACCTGTCAGATCCCTTCAGGTTCAAGTCGATTCAGGTTATGTGCAGGAAGACGTGTCAAAAATTATCCCTATCAGTGCAATGATTTTTAAGATTTTGAGATATGGCCCGTCAGGATTTTTTAAACTTTTTGGGTGTTTGAGAGTGAGAGATGTGTCATATGTGGCTCAGGAGGCACCGTACCACCCCTTTATCAGCGCCTTATTTTGTACCGTACACCTTCACATTCTTTTTTATGCTACTGTTTTATTATTAACATATTCTGCATCCCGGACATAGAAGAAGGTATTGAGGTATGATGGGCAGACCAAATCGCTAAGGAAGAGGCGCTACAAAGTCTCCAGTGTCGCCTAATATACGTACGACCCTAAATGTAAGTAAAAGTAAAGTGATTGTTGTTGACACTGTAAGATGTGTTGGTAAATGGTGAGAAAGTTTGAATTTTGTGAGCGAATTAAAATAAGGCTCGGTACAGTAATAGAAAATATGGTTATTATGTGAAAATTAATTGTTGAGCAGAGTGGCATCAGTAAGAAAGGGCAACTGGAACTATGTAGGCCTTGATAAGAACTGGAGGAGCAAAGTATGGAAGCTACACGAAGATTGCATGATGGTGTCTGTGCTCACATTAACGTACGGGTGAGAAACTTTGCTATGACGTGTGTGAAAGGCCGAGGGAGTAATGGAAATGGGGCCACGAACCTCTTCCACTCTGAGATCGTCCTTTATTTTCATTATTCTTGAACCGCCAGAGGACTTTATTTGGCTCAGGGAAGGATCCTTTTAGTGAACGGGTTTGGAACGTGCCCCATTAAGAACCCCTTCACGACAAGAGGTCTCCCCTCCCCCAGCTGCACAAAACAGCAAGTCAGATACAAGACTGTGATACAAAGACGACATCGTGGGGAATCAAGGTTTTTGTGTGTGTGTGTGTGTGTGTGTGTGTGTGTGTGTGTGTGTGTGTGTGTGTGTGTGTGTGTGTGTGTGTTTTGCGTAGAGTGGGTAGGATAAGAAACGCACTAGTGAAAGACGTGCGTGCAGAGGTCTGTTGATAAAGAGGGTTGAAGAGAGTGATCTAGGTGGTATGGTCATAATGGTAAAACAGAAAACATAGGGTTTTTATTGCTGTTGTCCCAGACCCATGTCGGAAGTCACATATAGGGATTTGGGGTGATGTTCTTTAAGATTAACCTTTCCATGATTCTGGAGGGTGTGCAAAGCGGGACTATTGGCAGGCTTTTCTGCTTTAAATGTGGGGACAATGGCTGTCTTTTTTTCATGTACAGTATTTATGGCATTTATGGATGTGGAAAAAAGCGCATGGCGAGGTGAACAGAAAAGGATTTGGGAAGGTTTTGCATGTATATGTGGTATGGATGGAAAACTACTGAATGCTATAAAAGGCGTCTGTTAGGTTTAAATGAGTAATTTAATATCAGTGGTTGACTGAGGCAAGGGTGTGTGATGCTCTCATGGTTGTTCTACATGCAGGTATATGAACTGGGTTACAAGACGTTAAAACTCGAGTTGTGAAGAGTGTTGATCGTTCTGACTGGTGAAGGGTGGAGTATATATCGAGCATATGTGTGCAGATGATGCTGTGTTGCTTGCTGATAACGAACAGGAGCTCAGCAAAACAGAGCAGTAATTTGTGGATATCTGTGAGCGCCGTGTTGTGAAAGTAAAACTAGATAAGAGTGAAGTGATGGGTATTGATATATGGTAACTGTCAGCGTGGTGTGTTGGTAAAAGAAGAAAGATTTGTTTTCATGTAGGGACACCTAAGGACCTTGGTGGGCCAGACACTCATTGTTCCGCCATGCTTGCCCCCGTATTCCTGACTCTACCACACAGACCTGACCGACTGCACGTTTTTAAATGTTTTCTTTAAAGATGCACTTCACACTGCCCGCCATGAATGGTTATACACCGGTGTGTGTGTGTGTGTGTGTGTGTGTGTGTGTGTGTGTGTGTGTGTGTGTGTGTGCATATATATTTATATATATACAGTATATATATATATAGATAGATAGACAGATATAGATAGATAGACAGATAGGTAGGTAGGTAGATAGATTGATAGACAGACAGATATACAGAAAGAGAGAGAGAGAGAGGTGGGTGGGGTAGTTCTTTTAATAAACCGTCCCAGTATACTCATAAAAAAGGTACCGGGTACCTCTAAACACACTTTTTCCTCTCTCTCTCTCTCTCTCTCTCTCTCTCTCTCTCTCTCCACTCGTATTTTAATTTCTTTTATGTGCGTGTCCTCATTTTCAAAAATTTCCCTAATCCCTGTTGTTACCAATGTCTGTCTCTTCGTTCATAATCTTCCTCGTTTTCTTCCTCCCCTTCATCTCTGACATCCATCACTTTCCATTCCCCGTAGCCTTCTCATTCTTTTATGGCTATTTTCTCATTTCCTCTCTCTCTCTCTCTCTCTCTCTCGCTCTTCCTTCTTCTTCTTAATATTTCTTTCACTTTTTCCTCCATTCACCCATTATTTTCCTCCACTTTCATCCTTCGTTCCCTCATTCCTTATTCTTTTTTCTCCTTTCCCCCCTTGTCTCTCTCCCTTTTTCTTCCATTCAGTCATTGTATTTCACTCTTCTCTTCTCGCTTTCCCCCCTCCATCCATATTTCTTCTCTCCTTTCTTCCACTGTCTTTCTGTTTCTCCTCCATTCGCCTGTTAGCTTATTCACTTCCTTCTTTCCTCCACTGGCATTCGTTTCTCTCCTCTCTTGTCTCGTCTTTGGTCTGCCTTGTCTCCCGTCTCGCCACCAGTTCCTTCATTCTACTTTTTTCCATTTATCCATGAGTTCTTTCCACTTCTTTCCACTTTCCTCTTCTTCCTCCTTCTTCGTTCGTATTTCGCCTCTCTTAAAAGTCTTATCTTGCCTTCCTCTTTCTTTTCTCTATCACCTGTTTTCTTCCTGCCCTGATCTTTCCCCTTTCTTATCTTTCGTTTCTCGCCTTTTTTTTTCTCTCCCTCTTGGAGTCCCCGTTGGCCGTCATTAGATATCCGAAGGAAAACTTTGGGTCTGCGGAAGTTAGTGTATGTGTGTGTGTGTGTGTGTGTGTGAGAGAGAGAGAGAGAGAGAGAAAATGTTTGTTTATGAAGGGCGGTGTTAGTGTATGTGCGGGTGTCTGCCTTCCCTCACCTCACCTCACCTGCCTCACCCTACCCGTCTCATCTGCCTCACCTGTCTTCCTCACCTGTCTTTTACCCCTGTCTGTCTGCTGTCTTTTACTTGTATCCCTTCCTCACCCGTCTCATCTCCCTTCCTCACTTATCTCCCTCCTTCCCTCGCCCATCTCTCTCCCTCCCCTACCTGTCCCTCTCCCTCATCTCACGTCCTTCCTCCTTCCTTCTTTCACCTTCTCCTTCCCGCATCTGTCTCCTCTCCCTCCTTCACCTGTCTCCCTCTCTCACCTGTCCTCCCCCACCTGTCTCCCTCCTCATCTACCCCATCGCTTATCTGTCCTCCTTCTTCACCTGTCTCTCTCCCTCACTTGTCCTCCTCCTTCACATGTCTTCCTCCCTCACTTGTCTCCCTCCCTCACCTGTCCTCCTCCTTCACCTATCTCACTTCCTCACCTAACTCCCTTCCTCATGTCCCCCTCCTTCACCTGTCCTCTTCCTTAACCTGTCGCCCCTCTCACCTGTCCTCTTCCTTCACCTGTCCTCCTCCACCTGTCTCCTTCCTTCATCTGCTCCATCCCTCACCTGTCTCTCTCCGTCACCTGTCCTCTTCCTTCACCTGTCTCCCCTCTCACCTGTCTCCCCTACGGCCCTTAACGGCCATGACCCCTCATATAACTTCCCTTCCCTCTCCCCCTTCCTCTATTCCCCTCTTCTTCCCGTTAATCCCCTCTTGCCAGCCCCACCCATCACCCGCCTCTCCACACCACCACATAATTTCTCACCACCTACATTCTTCCCTCCATCTCATTCCACCCTTCTTCTCTCATCCTCCCACCCTCGTATCCCCTCACCCAACTACCCTCCCTTTCCCCTTGTTCACCTCCCTGACTCCCTTTACCTCACTTTCACCTCCCAACTCTTTCGTCCCCTCCTTCCCTCATCCCCTTGCCATCGTTTTCCCTCTCTCTCTCTCTCTCTCTCTCTCCTCCCCAGCCGATTTTTCCTCTCCTTCCATCACACTTCTACCCTCATTTCTCCTCATCTAACAATCTTTCTTTCCCCTCTCTTACCTCCTTTTTCCTATCTTCCCCTCCTTTCTTCACCCTCCAACCCTCATCCCTCCCCCCCCTCGCCTCTTCAACTAATCCTTCTCCCCTTTTCTCACCCTCCAACCCTCATTTCCTCTTTCTCACCTCCCCGTACCTTCTTCCCCTCCTTCCCTCACCCACCCACCGTCCCTTCCCCTCTCATACGGTACCCATCCAATCCTCTCTTCCTTCACCCTACACCCTCGTCTTACCATCACGCACAAGCCTTTCGTTATACCTCTTGCTTTAGTCACTTTGTTCTCTTTTCCTTCTCTTTGTCTTGTGTTCTTCATTCTTACCTATGTCTTAAGATGCCTAGAGTATCAGAACGTCGTGTGCTTGCTTTCTTCTAGTTGTTCATCTTGTACTACCACAACGACCATACTTGTCAACCAATAATGCAACCTGGCAGGTCCCGCCCACTCCTATCCACCAGCTCCACCTCTTCCCCAGCATCGAACATCTGTGAGAAATATGTGATCTGAACTCCCACTGTCAACGCTGCCCCTCATAAAACGCCCGTCTTCACAAGGTGTACTACTCCTCCCTTCTCCCCCCGCCTCACCACCCACTGACATCCAAGGCTGTTCCCTCCACTTCTTGACGACCATTTCACTCATTATTTACCCACATCTTCCTCAACACCTGGGTGACCCTCAATGCTAATCTTCACAAGGTAAACTCGCGTCACGGCCGACCCCTCATCACCAACCAATTCCCTATGTATTCCAAATTTCCTCTGCCAATGCCTCTCCGTCCACCCTACCCATTTCTGCTCCGATGTAGCGAATATCACATAATGGCCAGCAGCCTACCTGCAGTGCTATATCTCCCCAACCGTAATACCCCACCAGGCAACATCATCAAAATTCATCCTGCCCAGTCCTCTGCACCCATCCCACTCAAATAAAGGACCTGAAATGATACATCTCAGTAATCACTGGGTGCACAGAGCTGAAATTTTGCCACATGCCTTCATAGGGATAACCTCAAGTGATTTGTAATGACCTGAATCGATATGACAGACCTGAAGGAACCTGCAAGGACTCAAACGGTTGAACTGCCATATCTCGAAAACTACTGAACTGGTAGGGTTATTATTATTCTTATTATTATTATTTTTTTTTTTACACGCGATTTCCTAGTCATGTCATGAATCGACTTATGCTGACCTGAACGAATTATGAGATAGACCTAAGGTGACCTGAGGACAACTATATGGAGCGGAGAGGACCTAAAATGACTGATAATGGTCTGAACTGATCTGCTTAGATTGGAATATGAATGATATGAAAAAGACCAACCAGAATGAATCTAAAGCTAACCTGAATGGATATGAATTAAACAGAAAATTTTATCTAATCAGATTCGACTGCATGTGCGGGCCCCGACGGATCTCACTAGACCTGAATGGACCTGGAGTTAATTCAGCGGTCCAGTTAGATCTAAATGGACCTTTCCGGAACCTGGACTCTGAACTGACTCTAATTATTAACCTGACTGGGCGGGCATGGATGTGAAGGGCAGAACATGGCATTACCTGACCACTGGACTATATTGTATCTAATTAATTCGCGTGGGACATTCATCAAGGCAACTTCCACCATCGTCCTTGTAAGGGTGATGCTAGGTGACACTTGTGCTGGTGCGACGAAGGTACGCGATCAACAAAAGCGTCTTATTTTTAGTCTCCTCTGTTTTATCTCACGACTCTCCTTCCCCCTCTCCCCCTTTCAGTCCCCCTCAACATCTACCCTTCTTCATTAACTAACCTCTTTTGTTCATCTTCTCTCCCTCTAGCCCTCTTTTCCTCCATCTTCTCCAATTTTATTCCTCCTTTCCCTCCATCTTCTGTCCCTTTTTGCACCCCCTCCTTCCCTTTATTTCTCCCTTCCCTCTTTGTTTCCACTTCCACCTTCTGTACCGTCTCTCTCCTCAGTCTTCCCCTCTCTCCATCATTTTTTCCCATATAGTATCCCCTTTCTTCCATCATCTCCCCATTTACTTCTCTCTCTCTCTCTCTCTCTCTCTCTCTCTCTCTCTCTCTCTCTCTCTCTCTCTCTCTCTCTCTCTCTCACTAAGGCTTCCCGACCACCCCATCTTCCCTTATGCAACTCGCTCTTGTTTGGTTGTTTATTTCCTGTTTACGAGGACGATGATAAACAAACACACAAACACGCTCTAAATATAATCGAGACAAGATCCCTTTAGTCGCGTACGAAGGGGTCTGAAAAAGTATCGTTCACTGTTACTTGATTTTCACTGAGAAAGATGAGGATTTTTGGGAAGTACATGTTAGCTGATGGGACATGATTTTATTTAGCCAGAGAGAGAGAGAGAGAGAGAGAGAGAGAGAGAGAGAGAATCTAATTTAAGGCATGTCCTCCCCATCTGACGTACCTTAATGCACTGTTCCTCTCAATAATTCAGTCAGTCAGTGATGGACATGCTGCCTCGTACACATCACTGTCCCCTCCCTCACACACACAGCCACCTGATCTCTGTCACCTCAAAAACGGCTAAAAGCAATGGAAATAAGCACGTTAATATCCTCTCATTTTCTTGAAGTATAGATGTAAGTGATGGGAATATTCACTCTAAATATTTACTTCCTGATACAGATTTATACGTAGTGGGGAGAGTCATTGTTATTCTCTTACCGTACTTATTTTACATACAGTTATATGTGATTGTAATATTCACTCTAATATTCCCTTACCTATTACACAGTTGTCTCTAAGTAGTCGTCATACTCTCTCCAACATTTTCTTACATACCTAAACTTATTGATTCTCAACCTGGGAGACACAGCCCTCAATAGGTCCACAGCAAGGTTTTTAGGGGGCCATGGCCGGCTGTTATAAGTTTAAAGAAATGTGCAGAATTTGAAATAAATATGAATTTAATTACGTACTTTTGATCTGGCTGAAGGTACAGAATAAAGTATTTTCTTTTACCCAACTTAAAGTGTTCTGGCTATACTCGTATATTTTAACCATAACAATTCACTGTTCATCATTATTGGTGTTTATTTGGGGTGGGGTGGAAATGGTTGTGGTTATAGGTGGGGGATTGATAATTAATTTTGGGGTTGTGGCCGTAATGGTTGCGGCTGTAGGTGGTGTTGTGGTAGCGATGGATGTGGTTATGAGTGGGGATGTAAAGACTGTGGTAGAGGTGGTTAGGTGTGAGTGTGGTGCCAGTTCTGTAGTGGCAGTGGGTAAGAAAGAAGTTGTAGTAGGATGTTGCAGTGCCCCACCCCTTCACTACGATATCCTCATTATTATTACTGCTACCAGACGATTTTATTCAGCTTTGGGTTTATGTAGGGACGGCGGTGGGTGTTGTCCCTAACCCCCTATGGTCTATTTGATTGACCTATGCAGCTAATATGTATGCGGCAATGGAGGGTGTGTTTGATACGCGGCTGCTGATTGGCCGCCGATGATGTCATGGATGTAAATGCAGGTATGTAGTGTTGTGCAACTTGCGAACGTAGGTGTACACCGTGGGTGGATATTACAGTGTAACATGCGGACGTAGACATACACCGTGGGTGGATGCAGTGCAACATGTGGACGTGGGTGTACACCGTGGGTCGATAACTCACTTCAAACGTCACTCATCGTTTTATGAAACTTGATGATCAACTTTAATTTACTTTGATAACGGTAAATTTTTCAAGCTTATTTGACCTCTTTAGCTTCGGAAATTATTCCATGTTTAAACTGGCTGCTTATATTGCAGGCAATTTACAAAGATAAATATATATGTGCTAAAGTATGATAAGCAGTAAATTTACATCATCGGCGGCCAGTCAGCAGCCGCGAATCAAACACACCCTACTCGGCCCATGGTTCTCAGCTGCACAGGTCAATCAAACAGACTACAGAAGCCTACGATAAAAGTCTATATTTTTGCTACTCCCGGACGATTTTCTTCAGCTTAGGAAAAATCGTAGTATAGGGATTAGAAACGACCTCCTTCAGCCCATTTAGTGCAATGATGTCGTAGCTGTTAATTTATTCTTTCTAGTAGCAGACGGTTTTATTTAGCTTAGCCTCATAGTGAAGGCCTCTGAAGACCCCCCCACCCTCTCTCTCTCTCTCTCTCTCTCTCTCTCCTGAGCTAAATAAAATGGTCAGGGGGTAACAAGACTGAAATAAGACGAGGGTAAGATGCAGAGCAACAGGCAAGGAAGCCCCACCGCTCTTGCATACCAGGCGTCTTATGGAAGAAAAAAAGGTCATAGTGCTGAAGGGGTTAACATCTTCACCCCGACGACTTCTGCTTTATTGTTACTAGCTTCAGACGATTTTATTAACCTTAGGAGAGACGTTTGGAGCTGGAGGAATCAGCAAGCGTCTACAATAACATACCTTTCCTTAACATATTCAGTACAAAAAGACTTCAGTGAGTTAAAACTGTTTGAAAGTACTAGTAAAATAAAGGTGGCTTGAAGGAGCACCTGTGAACTTGTTAACAACTTCTCTACCTGGGATTTCTCTTCAGACGACCAAAGTAAAAGAGACGTAAGATTCATAAATGGTACATAAAATGGACAACATGATTACAGTGGTGGGCGCTGGCTGAGGAGACTTCCTACCTCTTAATCCTTAGCGAACTGTCTTGCACATTACACTCTATTTTCTTCTTGTGTGTTATTTTTATCTTTTTAATGTCGATATATTTTGTGCCAGTTATGTACAATAGGATATGAATTTGTAACAGGCGAAATAAATAAAATAAATACATAGAAAATAAAATATGTGCACGTATTCGTCCCCCCCACGATGACATGAAATTAAAAGCTAATTTTTTCCTTTTTTTTTATAGTTAACAACAAAACAGAAAATAAAATCCTGATAAGGGGCAATAAAAGTAAAAAAAAAAAAATGCTACCCAGGACTCGAGCGTTGATTGCGTAACACTAGTGCCGTGGAAACTGAAAACTTTGTTGGGTTCTGAAAACCGCTCACTGAGTTTCGAAAGTTATTGCGCATTCTAGTTACGTATCGTTAGGAAATGGACTGATATTGTGGCTGTATTGCAAGTGGGTTTGCAGATTTCGTAGCGCCTCTTAGTTACTTATCATTTGGAAGTGGATTAATATTATGGCCGTATTGTATGTGGGTTTGCTGATTTCGTAGCGCCTGTTCCTGAGTGATATATTCTGCACACTGCACCTCAGTATCGTTCTCTATGTAACTGCTGCAAACTGTAACCATAAATAAATACACATACACTACGCACTGAAATGCAGAAATGTGTAAATTGGGTAATAAATCGCAAAGAAGGAGGCATTACGAAGCCTGTCATGCTACTCATTTTACGATTCTTAGTGCCTACAGTATACAGTATCCTCAGAATCAGTGAGAACACGCTCATTAGTACTTTGTGGATGTTAAGAAGGATGTAGAAATAGAGCTTAATTATTACCGTGGTACTTATATAGACTATGTGAATTAAGGGATGTAATTGTGATGGTAAGTGTGCATAAATATAGGCTTATCTAATGTAGCAAAAGTGTGTGTGTGTGTGTGTGTGTGTGCTCTCTGAGAAGTTATCTGCTGCTTGACAGACAGGAAACAGTCTGCTTATTTGAACTTTCTTACAACAAATCTCACTAGCCTTACATCCGACCCACAGGCATGTCACAGTGGATCCTTATTAATAACATCACACAGTCCTAAATTACTGAATATGGACGGTGGGTATTAGTGCTGAAGTGATAACATGTGAAGGTATATGAAGTGAAGAACTACTGGACTTCAGGGGTCGGACTGCCAAATCTATGCCCAGAATCAGACACACGAAGGAAAAGAGAAGGATATGTTGAGAGGTATACTGTAGGGTGTAGGTGTTCTGAAGGGTGCAGAACTAGGTGAAGGTAGGGGTGAGGGGGTTGAGAGGTGTAGTGATGGGTGTACTGAGAGATAGTGTCGGGAAAGAGGTGTAGTGGGGTGTGTGGTGAGGGTGTAGTGTGGTGAAGGTGTAGTGTAGTGAGGGTGTAGGGTAGAGAGGGTGTAGTGCAGTGAGGGTGTAGGGTAGTGAGGGTGTAATGCAGTGAGGGTGTAGTGCAGTGAGGGTGTAGTGCAGTGAGGGTGTAGGGTAGTGAGGGTGTAGTGCAGTGAGGGTAATCAATAGCAACGTTAGGTGTGCTGAGGTGTTCAGGTGCTGAGGACACCAGTGATTGCCTACTCCCAGTTCCACCCACTCCACCCCGTTCCACCCTCCCACTCCACCTTGATCCACACACCCACCTCGCTCCACCTGCCCGCCCACTCCACCTCGCTCCAGCCACCCACTCAAATCCTTCATCCACCCACCCACCCACCCATTCCATCCTGTTCCACACACCAGCTCACCCCTCTCCGTTCCACCCAATTGCTCCCTCCACTCCACTCCGTTCCTCCCTCCCATTCACCTGCTCTATTCTGCTCCACCCGCTCATACACTCCACCCTGTGACACCCACCCGCCTACTCCACGCTGCTCAACCCTCCCACCCACTCCACCCTTCTCCACCCACCCACCCACTTCATGCTGCTCCACATATCCACTCTGTTACATTCGCCTTTATCCTCTCTGCTCCACCCATCCACTCTATTCTGCTTCCACCTGCTTGGCCTATGTGCACATTGCTTCACCATCCACTACTCCACTCCACCCCAACCACCGCCCACTCTACTTCGCCCCCTTCACTCCTCAATCCACTCTTTCATTCTGTTCATCCCTCTCTTGCCCAACCATTCCAATTAGTCAAAACAGTAGCCTCTCCACTCTTCCACTTGCTTTGTTCCACACTGTTTGCTTCAGCCATCCACCCCGTGTTCCACATTTAGCTCTCGATTCCTCGCAGTTGACTTTGCTACTCCACCCAGTGCTAGGCGACTGTCCACTGCCACGCCACCTGTGTGCCTCCCACCCTCTCCTCCACTTGCCTCCACTCCTTCCACTTCATCTGTGCCTCTCTTCAATCTACCCTGCTGCACATGACCCTCTCTTCCACCTGCCCTGCTGCACATGACCCTCTCTTCCACCTGCCCTGCTGCACATGACCCTCTCTTCCACCTGCCCTGCTGCACATGACCCTCTCTTCCACCTGCCCTGCTGCACATGACCCTCTCTTCCACCTGCCCTGCTGCACTTGACCCTCTCTTCCACCTGCCCTGCTCTACTTGATCCTCTCTTCCACCCTATCACTCTAACCATCTCTTACACATGCCCCACTCCACCAGACCCTCCTCCATCCACCTCACTCAACCTGACCATTCCTTCACCTGCATCCACTTTTCCTACCCTGTAACTCCTCTCTTCCCTTCTTTTCCATCCGATCCTCACCCCTTTCCTACAATCGCGGCATCGGTTTTCACTTGATCCGTCGACAAACTGACACACGGCCAGAATCATCGAGAGCACAAGAGGTAAGCTGTCACATTTCCACAATACTGTTAAGAATAGTATTGTAATATTACTTCGTCGTCAGATATACACAGTAATTTAAACATGTATTATACTCTATACACACATTTATACAGGACATACATATATTATTTCCAACATGTATAGTCAGAACATGAAGAAACTTTGCAGTAATATATGCAACGTAAAATTATTGCTTTGAACTTTGTAACATTGCCACCTACATTCCCGGAAGTGTATATCTTTCGCAATATAGCCTTATCTCTGTCCAAGTCAGTCAATCCTTCTGATGCAATCACATGACCACCCAGGTTCCCGATGTGTACCAGACAAGAACCAAACACATCAAAAAGAATCTGAGAACTGCAGCCTAGATAAGGTGGCCGATAACAACAGTGACGTCACCCAAGGCCAACCAATCAGGAAACAAAAACCTCCACACAAACATTGATTACACAGAATTCGTACAGATGTGTGTGTGTGTGTTTTTTTTTTTACTTCTCCATGTTTCCTACTTCCAAACATATTATGCTCTTATTTTTGCTTCATTTAGTTTTATGTATTCCTTCTATACCTTATTATTATTATTATTATTATTATTACTACTACTACTACTACTACTACTACTACTACAGTGCTTCTGCTACTACTACTGCTACTACTACCACTACTACTACTACTACTACTGTTCTTTTTATTATTATTATTATTATTATTATTATTTCGTATGTCGTTCCTGCTTCGTGTAAAATTAAGTGAATTATTGTAACAAACGTCCAAAATTACAAAGAACTAACTCTCATGAATCTGAACACTGATTTGTTGTGTTGCATACTCGCAGCGTTAGAAAAATCCCCAACAGCATTCCTAAGCGATACACCTTGCCTGCTACACTTACATTCTCAGACTCGTACGACTCAGACTTAGCTAAACAAAACTGCCTGAAGCTAACTGCCGTGCAAGAGCGGGTTAATTGTAACAGTATTAACTATTAACAATGGCTAGTATGATTCACTCTCACTCGAGTTAACCTGTCTGGCACACACAGTACTGGAGTTGTCCAATCATGGGACGGCTGACGGTGATAGTAATTCTCTCATACTTCGGTAACTAAATCTCAGCTGAGTAAATTGGCTTGGCGTTGGCGTCATGTATCTTACTGAGGCGGACTACGTCGATATCTATCTATCTATCTATCTATCTATCTATATATAAACACAATTGAATAGTAAAATGTGTATAAATTTGCACACAAACTCTGTACGGAACAGGTGCTACAAATTTTACGCCAACGAGAATACGGCTTGAGGAACATTCGAGATATATTGTCTGGAAGCCACAATGTGTATTAACCCTTTCAAGGACACGACGTAATTCGTAATTTTCCTTACTAATTTCAGATGCTTATATCCAACTTATTAATGACCTCTCGTGCTGAAGGAGTTAATGGAGACTATGATTCGTATTTCAAGTGGCATAAAAGGCTTCGTGGCACCTTTTATCTTCTCGATCATTTTTACATATTAGACCATAACATCTTCCTGTGTGTTCGCTATGCCCTCTAATATCGACTGTGTACGTCCTCGGGTTGAAGGGGTTGAATGTACAGAATTATGAGGGTAAGGCGGCGGTTGTTATTACTGAAGGAAGAGGAAGCATACGTAAAAAACTGACACCTAAAAACCATGGGAAACTCGAAGGATGCATCTTTATACTGTGTCCACTTATTACCGCCGCCACCGAAGTTGGAGGAGGTTATGTATTCATCTATGTTTGTCTGTCTATCTGTCTGTGTCCAGACGATATCTTCAGAAGTTCGCACTGAATTTCAATGGAATTTTGTGGAAGGGTGGGCCATGGACCATGGGAGAAGTAATTGAATTTTGGGGCGGATCCTGATCCTGATCAGGATCCGGAGTATCCCCCACAATATCTCCAAAAGTTCTCAATGAATTTCAATGGCATTTTGTGGAAGAGTGGGCCCTGGGCCAAGAAAGAATTGATTAAAATTTGAGGCGGATCCGGTGTCGTATGCACGGAGTAACTTTATGCAGGAAGTTACCGTTCTCTTTTCTATTTATCCTAAATTAATCTAACAACGAAATCTAAACTAACCTAACCTAACCTTATCCTAGATCAACCTAACCTAAATAAACCTAAATTAAACAAACCTTACTTCAGGAAATGACGATTTTACAGTCTGCCTGTAACACACATATATTTATTTATGTATATTTATATATCGACCTATAGTTACATATAAGTCGATAAGACATCCAACTTCTCCCTGACACATATACAGTATTTCATAAAATGTTATAAATGGCACGATACTTGAGATAACATGCGGATATTTTCAGCACAGCAACTAAAAGGGCACTCGGCGCATGCGCACTGGGTAACTTCCAGCATAAGTCACTCCGTGCATACGACACCGGATCCGGAGCCGGATTCTACCTCCACGGATCCGGATCCGGATCCTTTTTAATGGCAATGGCACTGGCGGAGGGATGTGCTCTTTGAGTGTTTTCTAGACTTGGTCTAAAATTGCCATCTTTCCATCTTTAATACTGAAATGTAACATGAAATTGACCATATACTATGGTGCCAGTCACGAAAAAGTGCTATGGAAAGGATGTAAAGGCGTGGTACTCTTATTCTGCCAATGAGAAAAGGGAAACAAAGCCGGAAAATGAGCTTCCTGGAAAAAGAATCCGCATGCATCCCTTATCAACACAAATATAGAAGTGAGTAACCGAGGCCTCTACCAACACCAACGTTAAATCCAAGCACAGATAACAAGAGGAAAAAAAAAAAGAATGGTCCCACACGATAGCACGATAAGCTATCTTCCCCTGTCATTTGCGATATACAGGGTGGGGGTATGGGTTGGGGAGGCAGGGGTTGTGGTGAGGGTGACGATAGGGGGTAGGCAGGGGTTGTGGTGAGGGTAAGGGTTGGAGGGGATTAAAGTGGGGGAGAGGAGAGGGGGATGGAGGTCCGGCAGGCAGAGGTTGTGGTGGGGAGGTGAAAGGGGGTAGGTGTGGGCATGGGGGGGTGAGGGTAGGTTGAGGTGGTGGTAATGGTGGTCGGTGTGGGTCAGTTTGTGTGTGGTAAGCATGTTGACAGCCGTGTGCCTCTCCTCACTACCACACACTACCATCACTGCTACCACTCCTTCACATCACAACCATCACTACTTACTGTAGCAGGTGAGACGGTTACCAGGGAAAATTATTATATTACACTGATGATTACTTATTATAATGCTGTCATCCCTCTAGGTTACTCTTGCTTCCTCCAAACACTACCCACATTACAAGAAATCTATAGTCATGAAGGGGTAACTGAAGGCTGTATTGGCCCTCTCTATTTCGAAGTTTCTCCCAGTCAAAATAAAACTGACAGTAGCACTCAAAACCTGTTCAAGACTATATAAAGGACATCACTACGTCAACATATCATTAAACCTGTACTGTGCCGTAAACCTGGATCTCACGTCACCAGGAAGCTCACCGCAACCCATACTTCACTGTTCTCATTCCCAGATATACATTCGTTTTTATTCACTCCTTCACTATGATAGCTTTTTCCGAATTAATATCGTAGAAAGACCAGCTGTAATGTAAGCTATCGTACTGAATGAGTTCATGAAGAGTAAATGAAACTACAACGTGTTTTTAAGGCTGATAATTTTTTCTGAAAATGCATGTCCTGAAATTTCACAAATCTATTCTTACTTAGAAAAAGGATACAAAAAAGAAAAGTTTAATGAAAATCAGTGTGACAAACCTGTATGTGATGGAAACTGGAAAGCAGGACTAATTAGCAACACACACACACACACACACACACACACACACGAGGTAAGGGTGTGAGAGCAAGCGGTTGAGGACTTGTGTACGCTGTGTTGTGAGGCGAGCGAGCTGAGTCAGGGTATTGAGAGGCGGGATGCGCAGTTGGCCGAGTTCAAGATGTGTGATGTGTTAGGACCCTAGGCACAGAAACGCGAAATGATTAGTGAAAAGGGAAATTATTAGGCTGTTGTGTTAGGACGCTAGGCACAGAAACGCGAAATGATTTGTGAAAAGGGAAAATATTAGACTGACCGCGTATACAGTGAAAATCAACCTTGCACATTTCACTGGTACTGTTGTATTTTAAGTAGTTATTTTTGGTTAGAAGTTGGCTATTTTATTCAGCCAATTGATATCTCGCTCACCCTTTCTCTGATATTGTTCCACTTACTCCATTTTTTTCCTGCCTTTGGAGTCTTCAGTTATCGCGTGCTTAGTGTGTTTGTTTATGAATCATCTATGCCTAAATTTACCCCCACTCATTTACGTAGATGCGTTGCTGTGTTCTTACGTGTTATCACATATTTTTTACTGCAGAAGATAATGACGTCACGCATGCCTATATCGCACTCCATGTAAACACGTCACCACAACCACTTCTCACTCGACACTTCAAAAGCCTGTCACCGGATTAGTTGCCGTTCTGAACCAATAAAATAAGGGCTGAACATTGTCTGCCCTTCTAAGGCTACAGATAAGTAATACATTTATTTGGGGGGTAACGGTAGAAAATTTCACTCAGCAATGGGATACTGCATTTATATACATCGAAGAGGAAAAAAATAAGGGGTTATTGAGAATACTAGACGAATGTGTGGGTGATGAGGCAAGTTGGACAAAGTGAAAAAATACAAATAATGCACAGGTGAAGTAATTACATGTAAATAGTGTTGTGTTTTGAAGAAAGGGAGGGGAGGAAGAGGGAAGGCAGTCAGCAAAATTGTTAAACATAAATGACGCGTTTAAACAGGATCAGGCAGTGCACCTTGACCAGAGAGAAACTTAAAAACAAACGGTACCCGATGGTTCTGCTATAAGTAGGCAAGAGGAGAAAACACACACACACACACGCCTATCTATTTTTTCATCTATATCCATATCTATCCGTCTATCTATCTATCTGTTTATTTATCTTTCTATGTATGTGCAAATAAACCACTTGGTAATGTGTGACTCGTAGATATGCTGCTATATACATGGAAAGGGAAACACGAAATATCCCAAGCGCTTTCATATATTGACATCTTCAGGGGACAGTAAAGCAAAGCGAAGGAGGTGGAGTCATTTTTATACAGAGAGATGGAGGAGAAAGTCCCAAGGGAGCTGACTAAGTCGCTGACAACTACCACTGTGCTAAACTTACATCCCTTTTTCTAGGTAAATAAGTAATTCAACTGATAACATTACGTACATCCAGGATTATGTTTACAAGAAAAATAAATAGGGAATTCAATAAGTTTTACCTACCTTAAACATAAATTTTAATTCTAAACTGAGAGACAACAAAGATCACATACTGGACAGTGAGGTGTAAGAAAATTGGGGAAGGTCATCTCTCTCTCTCTCTCTCTCTCTCTCTCTCTCAAGCAAAACCGCATGTATTGTGGATAGATTAACGATTTATATAGGAAAAAGAATGTGAATTTAGAACACTGGTTGTTGTCAGCAACTGAGTGAGCTCTTTAGGGATTTTTGCAGCAGTACAGAAACGACTGGCTTTATTTTATACTCCTTGTTTTGTTCTCTGAAGATGTGAATACTGCAAGGCGCGTCGGATATTTCGTGTTTTCTCTTCCCCTTTGGATCACACACACACACACACACACACATATATATATATATATATATATATATATATATATATATATATATATATATGTAAACTATGGACCGAAAATATTATATTTCTTTCTGGGAAAGGGCTCTCTAATCCGTTCAATCCTGTGACGACGTGACGTCTGTTTTGTTCTTGTTATCAAGACAATTTTATTCAACTTCCGGAAGACGTAAAACGTCTTGAAATGAAGGGCTGAATGAAGGCTATTTCTAACCCCTCCAGTCTGAAAAGTCCTTCCTCAGCCATATAAAATGACGGGGTTAGTAACAATAAAACAGAAATACGTCATGCCAGTGAAGGGGTTAAGCTGGAATAAATCGTCCGGATGTAGTCAGAATGTAATAAACAAGAGTGTCATGGTACTCAAGGGGGTAAAATTTTGACCCAACCCACGTCAAACTATCACAGATCCGGGCACAGCACTTACAGGCACATGACCTCCGCCACGCCATTTATCTTGGTGACGCTGACCCGTGTTGTAACTGGCCATTGGAGACAGCGTAACACCTCTTCCTTAGTGATTTATTCAACATACTACCGTACATTTCCGGATCCTATTTGTTGGTAAAAAAAGAAGAAAAAAAACTTAAAGGGTAATATTAAAAAGTGAGAGACTAGATAAATCGATAAGGAAGAGGTGTTAAGAATGTAGCCTCACTTTCCTCTGAAATGCAGACAGGCATTATAGATATTATCACCTTTTTTTTTTTTTCCCTCCCTAACAAGAGATACCTTATAATCTTCATAAACTCTTTAATTAGTCGCCAGGAAAGGTCAACGTCTTGTCAGGATTAAAGGGTTGATATTTTGGAAAGGCATTAAAATCATATCGCTTTTTAACACTCAGGCCTCGATGATTCACTCTTAGCTGAAGAAAATCGCTTGGTGTTAGCAGGGATGGAGTACTAGAGTTGTCGTGAGCATGAGAGGGTAAACACACACACACACACACACACACACACACACACACACACAATTTCTTACGTCAAACCAGAGAGTGCTTTAGTCGCTCCCTTCCATAGCAGGCGGTGTCAGACATAACCTTCGTGCACAAGGTAAAAAAAAGTATCGCGCAAGAGGGGTACGATGATTTCCGAAATGATCGATATAGCTTGTGCAGTACTTGGAAAATTAATTGATTATCATCTGAATATGCATCCAGGAACAATATCAGACATAAATTGTCATAAAAAACCTGTCTATGACATACTTATGTAAACATTTTTGATAACAAGGGGGAGAAAAAATCATCAAACATTTCTACAGTCCATCGTCCGTGGTGTCAAATTGTTTCGGGCCAAATGTGCACCGATACCTTTTTTACCTTGTGTACATACAGTTTCCTAATCAAACCCTCACTGTGTGTAGCTAGTGGTTTGTGGCATCTGAAATTCTACAGTTATCGTATTTACTAACAAAGTTATGATAAGCTTTATCTCGTAGTTCGTATTTTGAACTGCATTAGGAGGCATGGAAAGTTTCAGTACTGTCTTTTCCTTGTCCTTCATCATCATCATCATCATCATCATCATCATCATCATCATCATCATAATAATAATAACTAGAATGGCACTCAGTAGAGCGCATATCTCCGCCAAGGCCCAACATGCAGTTCCTTGTAATTCAATCAAGTCTAATCCAATATCAAACTCATAACCCTGTAAGTTGTAACACCCGCGCTAAACTGTACATATTCGTAGATACCAACATCCTAAATATGCCTGATTTTTTTTTTTCATCAAGATCCATGCAATAATCACTGAAATTTTTAAGAAAATGTCAAAAAACGCCCTATCTCGTAATGTTAAAGAAAGTGAAAAAAAAAAAAAAAAATGGATCCGCACGTTTATCCGGATCCGCACCAAAATTTAATGGAGTCTACCCTGGGCCAAGGCCCATTCTTCTACCAAGTTTCGTGGAAATCCGTCCTGTAGTTTTTGTGTAAACTTGCTCACAAACTAACCAACCAACCAACAAACGGACGGGGATGAAAACATAACCTCCTTGGCGGAAGTATTATTAATAATAATAATAATAATAATAATAACTAGAAAACACTTCAAGATCGCATACCTCCACCAGTGCTATTGCCATTAAAAAGGATTCGGATCCGGATCTGCCCCCAAGTTTAATCAATTCTTTCTTCGTCCGTGGCCCACCTTTCCACAAAATTTCACTGAAATTCATTGTGAACTTTCTGAGATATTGTGCAGGGTATTCTGGATCCGGATCCACCCCAAAATTTAACCATTTCCTCCTTGGCCCATGGCACACCCTTCCACAAAATTTCATCAAAATCCGTTCGTAACTTTTTGTGTAATCCTGCTAACAGACAGACAAACAAACAGACAAACCAGCCAACGCGGGTAAACCATAACCTCCTTGGCGGAGGTAATAATAACAACAATAATAAGGATACTACGACAATTTTCCTCTCTTCAGTAATATTTGTTTTTGAAAGAAAAAGACACGAAACAGAGCAAGAATCAGGTGTTTTCTCTCCTCGTCCCTCCTCCGAGAAAATATTTAAGTTATGAGGTGGAGGTCGTCTTAATTATGTTTGTCAATCTCAGCTCAGGTTCTGGTGGTGGGAAAGTTTACATGAAGATTTACACGAAAAACAAGAAGTAAACGCGTATTGTCATTACATATTCTGGGCCGGAGGTAAAGTAAAAATAATATACACATTCCTGTCAACTTTACTAAAGGATGTTAAAAATCCGGGAAGCGATACTGTGCCTTGGCATATCAGGTTTCATGGTCACTTGCTATCAGATTATATTGGTTGACAATCAGTCAAGCGGTTCACTCACCCCGTTCTTGATGCATTCAAATACACATATGCGTCCACGAACGCACGAACGCGGATGAATGCGCGCGCACGCACACACACACACACACACACACACACACACACACACACACACACACACACAGATTTTCTTTAAATATATGTCAGACAGGAATGCACATTATTTCTCTCAGTACTGTATATGTTTTATACTGACATTAAAGGAAGGCCTTTATAATACTAACCTTAGGAAACAACATAATGAAGAATGCGGTATCCGGCAAGTGTGGGACCAGTGCTGCTGCAGTTGGGGGGGTATACGCGGTCAAACGGTGTATTCTTACTTTTTCAAGCATGCCGTATGATTAAGAAATAATATCAGAGTATACGCAGCTATACTGTACAGTATAAAGGGATACAGACTGTATCTTCTTTGTTCTACACACTGCACTTCACTGTAGAAAAGAGCATATTTTCAAACGTTCTAACTGCAGTTTGTCTGGCAGCACCAACATAATTTTTCCTCTCCAAAATGCAGTGTTATATGAGGTCATATACTTCTAGACGGGTTCTGGATGCGTTCACGTGCGCTGTGTGAACTCCCTCACGGAGTCATTCAGTAATGCCATACTACCGCATCCCACAAAGCTTGTGTACGGACTAAAACACCGCATTCCTCGCTTTAAACATGCTGTCCAGAACTTCAGATTAAATATAATTATATGCAATACACACCATGAATTACACTAAGCAAAATTAATAATCCTGGTTAGCCCAGTTCCTTTTCATTTAGTGATTAAGGAGGGAGAGTATATTAATCTAAAGCGTATGGCCAAGAATAATTTTACCACTACAGCACTATGTGGGACCATACATGACACAGCATATCTGGGACAATCAGGGATGTTAGTTGCTTACTGCTCTACTGTGTCTCCCTCACACTTAAGACATGTAGATCATCAAACTCTCTGACACATGATATCAAGAAGAATTATTTACGGAAGGAGAAACACACCATGCCTCTTTCAGCGTAGGAACATTAGTCACCAGAGTAGTATTAAGAAGCAGAAGAGGTGACATATTAGGCGAGCTTTTGTCCACGACTCTACATTTCTCCCTTTGACTATTTTCAGAAAGCTAAAGGAACACGACTTTAATTCCTTGACCAATCGCAGTATTATTTTATTTAATAAGTATCGCCTATATCAGCGGCTCTCATCCCTTTTAACTTCGAGCCTAGTATAGCTGTTGGTCATCGTCTCCTCCACCCCTTCCTCCTCCTTGATCCAAATCTAATTT
The DNA here is from genome assembly GCF_032717465.1 of Coenobita brevimanus. NCBI lineage: Eukaryota > Metazoa > Arthropoda > Malacostraca > Decapoda > Coenobitidae > Coenobita > Coenobita brevimanus. The sequence goes on along the minus strand of NC_137019.1, from coordinate 891,226 downwards.
TCTCAGTAACTGTGTAATCACATATCTATTCCTTACATATATGTGCAACGATATAAACGTACCTATCTTTCACAACATATACTGTAATATTAAAAGCAAAGTTCTGTAAGAGTTGGTCATAAACACCGCCACACGACATGTTCATAAACATCACCACATCATTATAAACATTAGCACATTGTCCTAAACACTACCACACAGTTAAAAACGAACAACCGGGCATAAATACCACCACATGGTCGTCAGCACATGCAAATGGTCATAAATAATTATATAAGTCATAAACATCACTCATAAATAGCACATGCATGTTCATAATACCCTTTTGATTTGTCAGATTTCTTTTCACCATCCTGACTTGTTTTCTCACCTTAGGATGGGTGAGGTAGGGTACAGAAACATGAAAACAGAAAGCACGAAAAGAATGGGAACTAAGAACAGCAAACCGAATGAATTGGGGTAAACACTTGCTCACTAGCCATTCAACCTTCCGGAAACCTAGTGTCACCTCACAGACCTACTATTTTGTTTTAGTATCTCTCTATAAAGATGGGCTTCCCATACGCCTGCCAGATAGTCAATCCTACATCTGTCTTTGTTATGTGCTCATCCTTACGTCATTCATCCAGCTAACTCTCTCCCCTCTCAGTTCCCTTGCCTAATCAACTTCCATATTCACTTTCTTACACTTTCGTGCACACTTCTTACCACATCTAACCACTTTTTCCTTGGCCTACCACGCCTCCTCTCACGGCCAAACTCATTCACAAACCTGACTGTCATTTTCACTGAGCTGTCTACATCCATTCTCTCCATGTATAAGCACACACTCGCCTTCCCTATTATCAACAGCCTTCCTTACTTCAGATCTTTCACAAATCACATTATTTCTTATCCTGTTCACTCTACGCACTCCACACACAATACTCATTAATCCCATTTTAAATTCTATTACTCTCTGCGAGTCTCACACCTAAACATATATGTGAGCACCAACACATCTTCATGAAGCCCTCCTTCATTCACCACACTCAGACTTTTTTGCATCAGGTCTTCATAGCAACCAGCCATCTTCGTTCCCTTTGCCATTTTAGTTTCCGCTTCCATTTCACAGTTGCCTTGATCTTTTATAACTGCATGGGTATACTTGAACTCCCTCTGCAATTCAAGTCTCTCCATTCATCAGTACACTAGGAGCTGCCTACGGTAGTTTCTCAAAAATCATCGCCTTACTCATATCAACATACATTTTCAAAACAAGACGCTCAGGCACTCACGTACGTAACTCTGCACTAATCTACAAAGCTTCTGCACACTATTAATAAGCAAGCAGCACGACATCATTGGCTTGATTAGATGTGAAGTACCCCACCCTTCACCATTTGTTACCAACTTCACCCCTGTCTCAAGAACTCGATTTTTAACATTAACCCAGCTGTGAAACACAAGGACGCCTTCACACGGTTACAACAATATGACGGGTGGTGGAGATGCCTGGCGATACAAACGTCCCCTCAGTCCCATCCTTATCCCCCCAGATAGGCTGGGCTGCAAAAGAAAGGCAGTCTCGTGCCACATTTCACCTGGTTAATGGTTCAGACGAACCTGGAGCTACGGCGACTACTACAAAGGGGGCTACATCAAATCTCCCTGGTGTGAAAACTTTTCCTAAAAGTACGCAGAATCGCCTAAATTACCAAGAATTAACTAAAAACGACAGCTCCGTACTGAAGGGGTAAACCTTGACATGTTAGGCTACAAATCAGTCAGGCCGCAAGCGCAACTACACTGATATCTTGTGTTATCTTTGTCACACAGTATCTGGCTTGGGAGACTTCCTAACAACACTTCCCTAACGATTTATTTGCCACGTTACGGTTTAATTCCCTTTTAAGCTACGTCACAATTGAAGAGATACAAATACCATGCAAGAGAGTATAAAGGTGTAATATGGGGAATAAATCGGTAAGGGAAAGTTGCTACGAAGCCTCCCATGCCATCAGAAATACGGTGCATTATCTTATCGTCGGATGAATCATTGAAGGTTGCAGGAACTTGGGCAGGTGTAACAGTGGGGGCATTGTTTACTATTCTCTCTCTCTCTCTCTCTCTCTCTCTCTCTCTCTCTCTCTCTCTCTCTCTCTCCTGTATACTGTAGTAACTTTTATGAAGATCACTCGTACAATGTGTGTGTGTGTGTGTGTGTGTGTGTGTGTGTGTGTGTGTGTGTGTGTGTAACTGTGCAATTTTAATTGTGCATGAGCAATTGTGTGTATGCATGTGTTGTTCACGTGTATGTGCTTGAGCATGTTCATGCGTGTGCTGAGCTAAGCTGAACTAAACTGAGTTGTGTTTTGCTTTGTTTTGTTATGGTGTTGAGTTCAGCTGAGTTGCACTGAGCTGAGTTGTGTTGGGTTGGGTTTGTGCGTGCATGTGTTTGTTTATGTATAAGTGCGTGCTTGTGTGTGTGTGTGTGTGTGTGTGTGTGTGTGTGTGTGTGTGTGTGTGTGTGTGTGTGTGTGTGTGACGTAATAATGTGTTTGTGGTTCCTATCCTTATCTCCTGTGGTAAAAAAAATATTTTTTTGTGAGGCTACCGATTATACTTAACCCTATCATTGGCTACCTCCCCTCTCTCTCTCTCTCTCTCTCTCTTTGACATGTCAGTCGGTGGCTAGAACAATAAGAGCCTCCAAGTAGTGCTGATATTTTTTGTCGTTTAATATCAATGGAAAAAGCTCCCTTATCTAGGCGACATTCTTAAAAAATTTCGGTATCGGTATGTTGGAAAATTCTGAGTTACTACGAATTTTAACATGATATAGTTATCATTTAGTAACGTCATGGGACTGGATTATTGTTGGCTTAGATTACAAAATTATCACATTCCACTCGGCGAAGTGATTACAGAGGTTATCTGTTGTTTGAAATGGCTGGAGTTCGATCGCAGGTTGGGGTGGGGAACAACTTAATGAACTGAATTTCACTAAAAAAGACTTTACTGATCTCCCACAAAATCACCGATGTCATAAGAACAGCCTTGGCAATACCAGTGCACAAATCTTGAATGTGACAGCCCTAGCCCGTATTCAATATGGACAGTGGGTGTTTGCGCTAAAATGTTAACATGTGAAGGTCCACTGCGGAACTTTGGACCTCCTCTCCGAGGGAAAGTGGCAACCAGAATTTATCTTTTCCTCATATCAGCAATGCCTGAATTGTGAAGCGGTGTCTGGGGGAAGAGTGATGTACGTGAGACTCAAGTGTTGGATTCGGTTATGCCTTTGTATATCAGTGTCCATACACTATATACAAATATAGTATGCAAACATATGGAAGGACACATCATCAGCACCCCCTTTCAATGTCCTCCTGACACAGGCTTATGCATCGCGAAACGAATATGATAACCACAGGGCCACCACAGCTACCATTGCAAATATGCAGTACACTATTTTAAAGCTGTTAATCTTGTGTTGCAAAGAGAAGAGCGCAGTGAAGGAAACTATCCATGTAGTGATGATGCACACCCAGCAAACACAATAACAGTATGCCAGCCCTGGGGTACAGTGGCTCTCAAAATAAATTCCTCAGACAGATGCATCAGTTAAACAACGGCTCTTAACATTTTTGGGTCGCGTCCCTTTATTGCAGTTGCTCCTCCTCTCTTCGCCTCCCTCCCCTTCCCCACCCTGTTCCCTCCTTGTTCGTTAGTCATGTTAAAAAAATAATAATAATAATAATGTCCGGGTTTAATTGTCCTGAATATTATAAATGTGACCTAATTCCTTCAGCTCAAGGGCATCTTTTTCATTTAAATCTGGCTATACAAGATTTTTTTTTTTTAGCATAAGGTAGATCTATTGCAAAGAAGGAAGTGACGGCGTTAATAAACCTGTATCTAACCTCTCCTGTTTGGAAACCCACTACTAAGCTCGGTACAGTCGTCTGGAGGCAGCAAAGAGTATACTAAAAGACACAGGCGTCCTCATACTGAAGGGGTAAATCCGTAACCAAACCTGACCTGATTAACTGCAACAATGGAATACCTTTTTTTTTTCTCTCTCTCTCTCTTTTAATACTGTATCTTGACTAATGAGGGAATATTTCAGAAGTGCAGGGTTTCCTAAGCTGGTTAAAATCGTCTGGAAGTAGCAATTATATACTAATAAAAGGAGTCATCGAAGGAGGGTTAAGGGACCTAGCCTGTTCTTATCCCTTTGAAACGGGTAATTTTTTCTTGATTTTACTCTTGTTACTTCCAAACGATATCTTTCAGCTTAGGAAACATCTTTACTTCTAAGATCTATCCAAAGTAAATAAAGGCGTCTGAAGGTAGCAAAATAAATGAAGGACTGAATGAATAAATAAATAAAAATAAAGAATACGCCATCGCAGTGAAGGGGTTAATGAATCTACTTTGGCATGATTACTGGGCCTGAATTAGTATAAATGTTCCTGAATTGCTGTGAACAAGGCTGAAGTGACCTAGAATGCTTTAAGTGGATCTAGGCCGACATGAATGGTTCCGAAGGGACCTGAAGCAACCTGAGTGGACCAGAAATTAATTAAATGGACCGGAAGCGACCAAAATGGAGCTGAAATGATCTGAATGGATCTGAAGTGACCTAAACGAACCTGAAGTAACTCGTATGGATATCCTTGCAGTGCGCTGACCTGAATGGATGAATATGAAGTAACCTAACTGGACTCGAGGTGGCCTAAAGGGACCTCAGTGGACTAAGCTGGACCTTAATGGATCTGACATGACTAGACAGACCTAAAGCAGCCTGACTGACCCCTGCGCTGACCTGAATGGACCTAGGTAGACTTCCCCTTAAATTCGGCGACGTATTTCTTACTTCATTCAAACCACTACCAGATGAACATAGGAAACATCGGGAGGACTTCTAATGGTATAGGGGGTCAGTGGAAGCCTTACCCTCTCCTGTGATGAATATGATAGTCTGGTGGTAATAAGAAAAAAAAATCAGACTGAAGGGGTTAACTAGAGGACTATAAAAAAAATTCTCGAAGGGAACCGAATACTCCAGAATTAAACTGACTAGGGAGGAATGTATGTGGAGGACCTAAATGGACCTGATCTGGCCTGAAATGACCTCTGGGCTAATTTGGTGCTAATTACGTTATGCAGTAATATAATGGCCCACGCTGACTGCCTCTGTGACAGTTATGCCGATGCCACACAAATACGCTGTCAGTTAACTCGCCTTTTTTTTTTTATACAGTATGCAATAGCCAGGGGACCTATTATTGGCTCCCACTTATTACACTACGCCTATTACTTCTGAATTTTTTCCACTATCACTGTTCTCATCTATGACAACTACAACAGTTGCTTAGTCTGTACTACTTATGCGTGTGTCCGGAGGTGGGGGGGTATTTCAGCTGTAAAATCCTTAGTTTAGCTTAAACGTACTGTACTGGCACCAAACCCAGTATGTTCTAGTTAGGTCTTAACCCTCTGACTGCTAAGGGATTTCCTAACCCGAATAACAATGTCTGGCGTTTACCGGATTACATTAATATAATACAACAGCAGTGAATGGGTTAACAGACTAAACAAATATCTGTGTCAACCAAACTGCTAAAAATTCAGAGACTATGCATAAGTTAGAATGACAGCAGTAACTAGCATATTTCTGGACAATTCTGAGTTAATGAAGCTCCAATTTAACAGAAAAGTAGTAAGCTACGGTATAATTCAAAAGTTTGCCTTCCGTTACTAAGACAAGTATGTATCTGAAGACTCTCATAATAATCTATCATTGCTCTATTACCCCGGGCTGCACTTCAGTAAAAATGGTGAATAATCATGTCTGCATGCCTTCATAACACACTTTATATGCCATTTTACACAATGAAGAAAGAATGACGTCCACCTCAGTACACTCCTAAACAACTGGTAAAGTGTAATTGGCATGATGGGATATATTTATTTTTGGCTCCTGTTTATATATTTCATAACTGACATGAATAATTATCTTCCACATTTCCACAGCCACAGATATTTCTGCCACACATTCATAAACATCAACATATCTTCAACATCCAGTCATAAGCAACAGTAGGCTAATCTTCAACACATCCATAAACGCCAGCATGTCCTTAACACCTATCAATTAAACAAATATTTTTTTCAACACTTATCTCTAACCATAAACATATCATCAACAGTTATCTACAAACATCAGTATAACTTCATACTATTCTATTAACATCAACATTTCTTTACAGATGATCAACATGGACGAAGAGCTGTACACTCGAAGCCGTGGCAACAGAAAAACGGTGCTGTGGCGACCTGGTAATGGCCGTAGTGTGGTTCCGGGACCAAACAGTTACCGCAAATTCACCCACGTTGTCCGCACCGTCCACATCTACGAGGCCCTTGATGTGTGCGTCAGGGACGGCATGGAGCCCCGGCCCATCCAGGCACTCAGCATTCTCAACTGTCGGAGGAACCTGCAGCGTGGACACGTGATACGAGTTTTGTGGTTCGGGATTAAGAATGAGGAAGAAGATGAGGACACACACGATTGGTATGGCAGTGTAGAATTCTCACTGCCAATCACTACTGTGCTTCAGCGGTGGAAAAACTGCTATCTGGTGGAATTCATGACAGCACATACTCACACAGCCTCCAGGGTGCTCCTGACCAACAGAGACTATTCAGGACTTCTGCCTTCATATGATCCCACAAAGCGAGGTGGGCCTTGGCTGCTGACCAACAGTGGCAGTTATGAGTTGACAGACTGTCTGCGTTTCAACAATGAAGGTTACAACAAACATGGTCACACTTTAGAAATGATGATAGAAGTCACTCACCATGGTATGAGAAACATCCTGAAAGAATGCATGATTTCTTTCAGAAATCATGAACGTGCAAGGGATCTGAGTAATCCTCATGTGTGCCATAGGTTCCAGTCTCAGGGTGAGAGAAATGGTTGCCCCACTCCTTTTACCAGAGCCATAGCATCAAGAGTCTTCTTCACTGAACACACCAGACTCAGTACACACACGCGCATTGCCAAACCACCCCTTTCCCGCAGCGCAGAGAGATTTTTGCGTTGTTTTCTGGCAATGCAGTCCCCAAGACCTTTACTTTCATCTCCCAATCATCTAGCCTTGAGCAACAGACCCTTGCAGCCCCATTCAGATTTTGCCTTCAATCTGCTGCGCCTGAACTTCTACAACGGCGGCTTCATGTTTCAAAGGGAGCAGATCTTTGGGAGGGAGCCCGGGGGTGTCCCGTTTATGGCCACCAACGAAATGCTCATGAGACGAGGTCCTCAGTTTGAGGAGCATGATGATGAGGAAAGGAATGGTCAAGGCACACATCGTCGACTTGGGTTTGGGAACGAGAATCGAAAGCAGTATGAACTGCATCTAAACCAAGCTCGACTTCCACCCCCAGATTATTTCTCTCCAACAGACTTTCCACCTCTTCCAGGCTTGCCACCTCCACCACTAAGCCTGCAGCACCAACCAGTCATTCCATATCCTCCGCCACTTCATGTCCCGCCACCCAACATGCCACCACCCATCCAGTCGACATCAGTCAGGTACCCCTTCCCACCATCGATTGTGCCACCAATGCTGGTTCCAGGATTTTTCCAGCACAGCTGGGCCCTGTAACCTCTGGAGGGGGCTCTGCTGCAAAAACAGTGAAGCTGATGACCAGGTGCACAGTTTAACAAGATACAAAAAGTCTATCCAGCTATAATGACAAGTGATTCAGTTTTCAACAATCCCTGCCGGCAATGAAACAAAAGAAAATGCTCTCATTGGTTTCGCATTCTATGCTTCACATTAATCGTGCAAGAAATAGCAACTAAATTTCTTGAATAAAAATACTTTGAATGATTCGTGAACTGATTTTTAAAAATAATTAATTCTTAAACAGTTGTCTAAAATACGTGCCTGATTATAATCTAGATTTTGGTGGACCAGCCTACACTTGAACTACTGATGCCTTTTAAAACAATGGGTGGAGCGAATAGCTTGTGTTAAACTCTTTCTTGTACCAGAACTTACGGCCATATCAGTTTTAAGTGTGAAGATGTAAGCAAGTCTTTACTTATTTAGTCACTTTTGAAGCACCTGTATATATTGAACTGAATCAGCGTGCATTCCACATGACTGAGTGTATTTAGCAAATGCATAATGTGTCAAGAGAGTTTCTTTTTTTTCCATTATCACACGAATCGAAATTTATCATAAAAATCTGGGAGCTTACCCACACCTTTGTGGTCTCCGTTTTAATAATATGATCTTTACTTTTTGCATCCCAGCCCTCGATTGCCATGTTGGCCTAGATCTAGGAGTGTCTTCTGAGAGAAGCCTGTTACAAACTGCGTACCTGATTTTTATTTAACATTCCATACATGATTTCCACTATATATACATGCGTATTCACGAGTTCTGACTGTGAATAATAAGCTGTGATCAGGATTGTTAGATAAAAAACAAATATATGTACGTATTTTATAACGCTGATTATTTTTGGATTATAATGTTAACATTTTCAGTTTTAAACGTTACTGAGTTAATAGTCTTACATTTTATTGTACATTGTGTCAAATGTACTAATAAAAATGTTATATATTGTGCTGTGCATCAAATGGTCGAATGTACAAAAGATGTGTGATATAGGACTATAATAAAGGACAGTGTGTACTTGCATAGCTTTTCTATATTTTAATAAAAAGTGATTCTAACAATTGTTTTATATATCACGACAGAGACTAGACTTAACCTGATTTTTCACATCCCTTCTCTTCCCTTTTCCACTCCACTTCTATCCATTCCGTTCGTAAATGCGTCTCCTCCTCTCATCTACCCCATACCTAACCCCCTCACACCTACCCACCCCTACACCATACCTAGCACCATACCCCACACCTAATTTAACCTTTTCTACCCCACAACTAACTTCCCCTACCCACATATCTAATCTAACCTCCACTCTCCCACACTTAACCTAACCTCCACGTACCCCACACCTAACCTAACCTACCCCTACCCCACACCTAACTTAACCTCCCCCTATCCCACACCTAACCTAACCTCCCCCTACCTCACACCTAACCTAACCTCCCCCTACCCCACACCTAACCTAACCTCCCCCTACCCCACACCTAACCTAACCTCCCCCTACCCCATATCTAACAACCTCCCCCTACCCCACACCTAACCTAACCTCCCCTTACCCCACACCTAACTTAACCTCCCCCTACCCCACGCCTAACCTAACCTCCCCGTACCCCACACCTAACCTAACCTCCCCCTACCCCACGCCTAACTTAACCTCCCTCTACCCCACACCTAACTTCCTCACAATTAACTTTCCTTATCCCACACCTGTCTTAACCTCTCCCACCCGACACTTAGACATCCCTACCCCACACCCAACGTCTCTTATCCCATACCCAACCAAACTTCCCCTGCCCCACATTTAACCAGCTCTACCCTACACCTAACCTCATTCATCTCACGCCTATCTCGTAACCTACCCTCCCCAACCTTATACCGAATCACTCCTAACCCAAACCTAACGCCTTCTAACCCACATCTAGACTCTCTTTCTACTACCCCATACCCCAAATTGTCTTCTTTGTTTCAGTTCTCAATAGTCTGCCTCTGTTTGGTAATTTTGCCACCCATCTGACTGGCGCCTCCCTTATTCATGCAGGAGCTTTGTATATTCTCTCTCTCTCTCTCTCTCTCTCTCTCTCTCTCTCTCTCTCTTTCAGCATACGTCAGCGGGTCAATATAGTTCTTATAATGCATTCTCTTAACCACTTCTCGCCAATGACGTACTGTTTATTCTATCACCCGACGATTTTAGTCAGCTTACGAGAGAACTGGACGATTTAGATATAGCCTTCAGTGCAATAAACCTTTCCCAAGTTCGAATGAAATCGTCTGGAAATAACAAACATAGGCTATTAAAAAAAATAAAGGACCACCTAATACATCTTTCATTGTTAAACCCTTTCATCAGCACAAGACGATATTTTTTTTTCTGATGAGGGAAAATCTAATGGCTAAAGGGCTGAAATCTGTGCCAATTAAACCTCTGGAATGCTCTGACTTTCCTCACTTTATTATAACAGTCTGCATTTAACTTGAAGAAAATACCGAAGTGTGTCTGTGGCAGCCAAAAGGTTAAATTTAATGAAAGATACGCTTAACGAAAATCAACTCTATCCACTCGTACAAGGTGTCCTGCGAGATCTTTATTATACAGCCTACTTCAGGTTATTCTAAGGCCAATATTGATTGAAAAATACTATACCAACATGTGTCGCTTTCTCAACCGTTATGAAGCTACAGTTACTGATGACCTACGGGGTTAATAATGAGGATTTTCGCCCATATGGTTATCAGTAACTGGAGCTCCGCAACGACTGAGAACCGGACCTATGTTGATACAGAATTTTTCACTCAAAATTTGCCCCAGAATAACCTCCCGTAGTTTCTAAAAATATATATCTCGGGACACACTATATAAACTGCATGTACTACACCCCCCTGACTACAAGGCAAGATGACGTAGGCAGGACGGGGAACAAGGAAGACTGGTGAAGCGTGAGTGACAAGGGAAACACCCAAGAGACATTTCCCCACAGTACAATACGCAACTAAACGAGAAGGCTGCTGACTGGAACTAACCATATCCCCATCAGACTCATGTGTTTCTTGGAGTCTTATTGTGAACTCCACCAGACGATTTAACTCTGCCCGTTTAGATTATTTAGTTTATTCTTTGCTACTTCCAGACGATTTTATTCAACTCAGGAAAGGTCTCTCGCAATACTGGGGGTTAGTGAAGGCTATATATCTAACCCCTCCAGTTAAAAAAAAATCTTAGAACCGATTGCAATAATCTTTGAGGCAGGAAAAAGAGAACAGAAATGACGTTCCCAGACTGAAGAGGTCAATCAATACAAGAAAATCCAGAAGTTTGATTATAGTCTACCTAGTGGTTGTAGCTGTAATCGCAGGCTTATTGGACGTGAACCCAGTGGACTAGAGGCTAAGGTTGTCCTGCGGCCGTCTGTCATCTTCCTTTTGGGGAATTCGGAGGAGGTTGAGAGATGTTTGTATGGCCGGGTAGAGGAGCCGTCTGGTTATAACGGTGCCACCACGAGAAGGCGTCGCACTCCAGCACCAACCCATGGGTCTCAACAGAATATACAATGATAAAATATTAAAGGCCTTCACTACAGGGAATATGATTTAGGAAAGGTGAGAAAAGGGAAGACTGCTGATATGGCCCCGTATTCATCAAGTTTCTCGGCCAGCTTCTATGACACACGAGATTCCATGGCAGTGAATTAGCATCGAGAATCATGCTTAGTCGTATTTTGCACCTAATACTTATTCTAGTTTAGTTGTGAAGTGTGTAGTGGCCGTATGAGCGACGACACGCGTATATACAAGCAATTATATGCATTACTTAAGCTTAGAAGGGTTTATAAGTCCTGGACCCATAGTTATTAACCTTCATAAGTTTAAGTTGTATATAAGAATGCTCCTAAACCTACTCATAGCCCTACCATCCACTCCATAACCAAATCAAGGAGAAGACCAAAGTGGAAATATAAGAGAAAAAATGATCAGTAATAATAATACGCAAAGGTTATGGTCTTACCTTGTGAAACAGTTTGAATCCTTTATACATGCAACCCTTAGACTTTGATTTAGTTAGATTCCTTTTTAAATACGACTCCTAGACTCTGAATTGATTAGGTTCCTTAATATATACGATCCCTGGACTCTTAGTTGATTCAAAGCCTCTATAATTACGACTCATGAGCTGTGGAGAGCCAGTATCCTTGGTGAATGTAAACGCCTCTTGAGCTCTGCGTGGGTCAGATCTCGTCACCCCCGTAAACAAACTGCCTAAGTCATTTTTCGGCGATTTTTGGATTTTTGCCTAAATCAATTCTTCTTCAGGTGGCGCCCCTATTAGTTGCCTTTGTCATGTCTAGGGTCTCAGTGGTCTAAAATTAATAAGGTTATAAAAGGATAAACATTATATTAATATGAAAACTAAGAAAATGTTTTTTTTTTCTTTTATTTCCCGAAAAGTTGAAACTATGACTTAAGCATTCTATTTATGAAGGTGACGATATTAGAATCTTCTGTAACTACGCGCCCAGAACTCCGAATGGGTTGCGATCCTTTATAACTGTGCCTCATGAACTCCAAATAGGTCAGGATCCTTTATAACTGTGCCCCGTGTACTCTGAATACGTTTGGATTCCTTATAACTGCGCCTCGTGAATTCCGAATAGGTTAGGATCATTTCTAACTATGCCTCGTGAACTCCGAATAGGTTAGGATCATTTCTAACTACGCCTCGTGAACTCCGAATAGGTTAGGATAATTTATAACTTCACCTCGTGTACTCCAAATACGTTTGGAATCTTAATATCTGCGCCACATGAATTCCGAATAGGTTAGGATCATTTATAACAACGCCTCGTGAACTCCGAATAGGTTAGGATAATTTATAACTACGCCTCGTTAACTCCGACTAGGTTAGGATCGTTTATAACTGTGCCCCATGAACTCTAGACTAACAGCTCAGACCAGATTTAGACCCCACTGTAAACACGGCGATATTAAATGAGGGGCTCTGTCGATGGCAACCCTGTCTCCTGTTCCACTGTTTTACACACAAATTTAAACTATGTAAACCCAGAACGTATTTTTGCCTTAAGTCGCAATACGCCAGGGAGAGGGGGGGCAACGCGAGGGTATCTTGCTGGAGAAAACCTTGGAATATACCTTCACTGCGGTCAAATCACTAATCCTACGGCACCCATTTTCACTGGCTATAAACTCATAGCCTCTCCCCACTCTCCACCACAATTTCTCCTCACACCACCCATTCCTTTTTTCCCCATGTCCACATCTTTACCCCCGCACCCCGGACACTTTCATTTTTAGAGGACATTTTGAAATAACCCTTCCCTGCGCTCAAACCACTCTTCCTACAGTACCCATATTCACAGGGTATACTTGTCTGCTCCAGATTCACCGCTCACCAAATTTTTAGCCCATCCCATCCGTTCCTTTGCTCACTATGCCCATTTCTTAATCCCTTTTCCCCCTTGACGGTTTCATGGTGTGACGCAGATCATGCAGTCTCTGAAAACGCTTGCCCAGACAGATTTTAACTCCAATACGAGACAGCTTTTGTGTGGTATTCATGCTACCGGCAGATTTTACTCAGCTTAAGACAGCGTCCTAGTAGTGGAGGGGTTAATGAAGGCTATAATTAACGCCTCCAGTTTCTCTCCTAAGAAAAAGAGAAGAAGGACAAACTGATAATGACGTCATCATCTTGAGTGTTAAACATTTTTTCATTATTTAAAATCATTTCCATCTCCAGCTGTCAGAGCAGAGTGTAGTTGACTTTTACATACAAACACTATTTTTATCTATGTTGCAGATCGATGCACAAGCTCAGACAATACAAAAAAAAAAAAAAGTTCTAGTACTATTTATATATCTGTACAAACCTTAACATCTCACACATGTCTTTTAAAGGCCTGGAGTCTTAATGATACATCTGTTTATTGGACTTACAGTGTTGAGCTTGGAAATACAAACTGTAAAACTGTACAGTATTTCCTAGTCTTCTTTTCACCTGCGAGTCTTCACTACCCAGAATAATCTATGTTTTTTTAATGCAAGTATTCATAGAGAAAAGACGACGTCAAGGAAAAAAATAAAGTACAAGCAAACGTAATGAAATATAAGGTAAGTCCAGAGGGAAATTGTAGGCATGAAGCAAAGAGAAAGTGGTGAGATGAGAACAGGTGGTGAGAAAAGAAGAAAGGCCGGAGAAAGGAAGTGAGCAGGGGAAAGGAAGGCATAGGGAGACGGCAAGTGATGGGTGAGGGGAAGAGAAAATGGTGGAGTGAACACGAAGTGGTGGGAAAGGAAATGGACGGGGTGATGAGAGAAAATGAAGAGAGAAAAATGCGGGAGAGGGGAAGCAGCAAATATACATGGGAAATGAAAAGGATGGAAAGAATAAGTAAATTGGGTGAAAGTCAGGGAAAGAAACACAGCAAGTAAATAGGGAAATGAAGGGGTTAAGTGACAGGAAGTGAAGAGCAGATGGGAAAAGAAAATAGGGGAACAGAAAGAAAATGACGAATGGAAACGGGAATAAGAAGGGAAAAAGGTGAATAATTGTAAAGAGTAAGGAAGAAGAACTAAAGCCGGGGAAAGAGCAAATGTATGATGGAGGGGAAATGGAAGAGATGGAGGAGAAAAAGCAAGATATGGAGGAGAAAATAAATAAAAGATCGAGGAAAAGAGGAAAGGGTGGAGGAGAGAGAACGTGACGATGGAACGGGCAGACGAGAGAACATATGACGAATGGGTGTGGCAAAGGAGAGAAAACGAAGAATGGAAGGGACAATGGAAAAAGAAAATGGAGGGAGAGGTGAGAAGTGAGAGCAGAGAGTGAAAGATAGAGGAGAGAATGAAGAATGGAAGAAACAAAGAACAGAAGGAAGGGGAAAATGAGAGAGCAAGTCACGGATTGACAGAATAAACGTAACGGCAAATGAAGGATGGAAGGGATAAAGAAAAGGGCAGTGTAGGGTGGAGATGGAGATGAGGAGGTAAAGGGGCGAAGAGGAGTGGAGGGGGAGATGAGAGGGTAATGGGGAGAGGACGGGTGGAGATGGAGATGACGGGGTGAAGGGGAGAGGTAGCAAAGGGTGGAGGGTGAGAGGCGGGAGGTGGGGTGGTGGGTTGAGTAAACAGAGAGGCTACCTGTGTGATATTTGGCATCGGATCCCATAACAGTCTAGCTGATCTTACACAGTATCTTCATCTGATACACTCACTCACACCCTCATGTGTAGCCTCTTATAAAAGTTTGTTAGTTCATGCATGCCTACACTCACTACTACCTCTTATTAGCACGTTACCAATGTTATCACGCAACATCACCCATTTTCACACTAAATACAATAAACCTCACGTAGAACTATACTGATTGCTACATCTGCTTAAAGTCTCTCCTAACTTTGTCATCTTACAAACACCTCAAACCATCACATACTCACATCTTTATCCACTTAACCGTCATCCACATTATTAGATACTGATATACTCTTACGCACTTAAAATAACCAGTCACACCCCTCTGTATTTTCTTAAATAATATACAAAGATATCATTTTACATTTACTCCAGCCAAAAATATTAGTACTAACAATGTTCGTTACCGAAGACTAAATATTAATTTTACTTTATGACGACAGCTTATGACGGAAATTTTTTCTAACCTTCTCATAATCACAAATGTTTGCACTTAACTCCATTTTCGCACACTCGGAAGATATAAGCAATCACCAAACTCCCTACTCATATTCAGCAATAACCTCTGCTCATACCAATTACATGACTTATAAAATAACTTATGGTAAACAAGTAACGAAAATTAGTATGACTACTAACTAGAATTTATGCATTTGATTCAATTATTGCAAAACAATCTCAAGGTTTGATCACTGCCAGTTTCAGTATGCAAGAAATAATAGTAATACAAGAAAACACGGTACTGATTAACTGAAGGCCTTTTAGTATTTCTTGATCTCCAGACTCAGTTTTCCTAGGCACAGCCTTGTTTTAATCTCAAATTGTATCTCAGTCTCGTTAATCTACAGTCAGGGGCAAAAGTTCTCTTACTACTGCACCGCGTCTACTTCGCATTTAGGGCACGTCGGTCATTTTTCTCCCTCGTGCATCATATTAATGAAAATCATCTATGGCCAGAGAAATATACCAAGCCGCTCTCAGCTTTGGAATACCAGCCAGCAGAGAGAAATGCGATGCAGAAGAGGTGAAATAGTAGGCGAATTTCTGTCCCCAGTTGCACAACCAGCAAAACTGATGCAAACGACACAGCATTTAAGCAGGTGTAAAATGACTGTAAAACCAGCCAGAATATTTTCATATTCTTGTGTGTTGCATTATGGTTCTATTATCCATATATTAGAACACTTTACAGCGACCCCTGAAACAAGGAGGAAGAACAGGGTTAAATGGATATCCAAATCTAATCTATTTTTATGGCCACACAGAATGACCAACTATTCCACATTAGTACAGTTAGTTACATGTACTGTTTTCTTCAACTACTGTTATACTCAGCTATGGTTATGACTGTACCGCAGAAGGGGAGATATTAATTGAGTAATAATATAATACTGTCAGTGCTGTACAGGATGAAGTTACTCAAGAAGGAGGAGGTAAAAAATCAGTGTTAAGCCTCGATTAAACTGATACACTGGGCCAGCACTCATACAACACAAATTTCAACTCTGTGTTAGTACTTCAGCAACACAAACCTCTCACCTGAACATCTTGAAGTCTGTACAGCAGCCCACAATGCCTCACAACATGCATACCCTCCTAGGCCGATCCAGGAGCTGACTCAAGCAGACCCGTACTTGTCATGCCAGTCGCGGTACAGCTGTGAGTCACTCTGAGTCGGTCGTGTCTTCGCTAAAGCCGCCTCCACGTCTTCCATTTTTATGGGATCCAGTTGGAGGTCAGGCAAATCATTGTCCTCAACTGTGTAGAAATGGTTAGCTAGCAAAGCATCGTCGGAGATGATGATGATGATAATGATGATGATGATGATATACTGACGGATGACAACGACGAAGAAATGATGACCATGACGATGATAATGATGATCACTACTGCCCTGGGCAAAGCTTGATTTTTTGGCAGACAACCATGCAGGAAGACATTAATTGCCTCGCCTGGGACGGAGTCCGGCGAAGTATTGTTTTTTTTTTTTTGTCGTTTGTTTGTTTGTTTGTTTCTGTTTGTCAGCAACATTATGAAAAAACGGCTGAAAGAAACTACATGAAACTTTCAGGATATGTGGGCACTGGACCCAAAAGGAAGTGATTAATTTGGAGGTAATCGAGTGACCCTAAAAGGTCAAAATCAAAGTCACGGATTTTCAAAGAGCTATAGCTTGAAACCGGTTGATGACTGAGATATCTACTATTACGAACATACCGAAACTACCATATGGGCTTTCATTTGGCACCAAAACCTCTGACCTTAAGTGACCTTAAAAGGTCAGACTCAAGTTTACGGATATTCAAGGAACTATAACTCGAAACTGCTTGCAGACAGATATTTACTATTATCAATATTCAGGAAGTCCCAGCTGGGCTTTTAATTGGTACCATGACGTTTGACCTTAAGAAAGAACAAACTCAAGGTCATGGTTACTCAGGGGGTTATAAGTCGAAAATGATTGAAGATAGAGAGATATTTACTATTATTAACATATAGGAAGTCCCATATGGGTTTTTATTTGGTACCATTACCTTTGACCTTAAGTGACCTTGAAATGTAAGACGAAAAATAAAAGATTCAAGCGAGAAATGAGATGGCATTTGATTTGTAGCAATAAAATAAATGTTGTAGTGAGACCTACGGTTTAATTGATCTTAGACATGGCCATTCTTATTGCAAAGGTTAATGAAGGCTTGACCTAACCTATCCAATTCAAAAAGCTTATCCTGAGTTGAATATAAACCCTAAGGGAAAGCAAGAATAGAATGAAGGTAACGTCCTCTGGCTGAAAGGGTTAAAGGCAAAATGTTAACTGTTACATAACCACCCAAAAATGCTCTAAAAAATATAAATGCTATAATATTCGAAACCTCTGTTTACTTCTCCTCAATGTTATCTTATGGACTTTATGGCATATACGAGTACATGTTTCTCTCCACTAAGTAATGATTTTTCTGTATCTTTGTTTAAAATGCTCCTTTAATAATATGAAACCTTTATTTATTCTTGTTATCTCCAGATGATTAGTTTAGCCTTAAGATAGACTTTGAATTGGAGGGGTTAACTACGGACTTCATTAACCTTTCCACTACCAAGGGGCTCTCCTATAACGAATAAAATCTTCTGTTAACGGCAAGAATAAAATACCCACTACCGTCCCGCCAAACTAAAGGGACTGATTATCCTTCGCCTCACCTGAATGATCCTCCAGCACGTTGAACACCTTTCTGAGGCACCCCATGGCAGCCTCCCGACACGCCACCTGGAGGTCAGACCCGCTATAACCCTCCGTCATCTGGCCAAACAGGAAGAGACGGAAGGAGAGGTTAGCTGCAGGTGTGTGGGCCGTGGTTTACCTTATGGCAATTCTCCAACCTGCATGATCTGTTCCTGCCTCTCTGTGTATACCCAAAGCACAAAGACTATCTCTCCGCACTTCATTATTTTCATGTTTTCCAATAATTGCCTCCCTATTTCCCATTCACATACATGCATTCATACTAATGAAACACTTCAGGCAACTATCTTTCCCCACCCTTTTCATTTATGCAAACCACCTGGGCCCACCTCTAAGCAAAACTGTTGCAGTTAACGCACTTGCAAGTTTATATCCAAGGGGTGGTTGGAGTTTACTGCTCACGCAATGCCACTCAGGGATGAGTGAGGCTGGTCGCTCTCATCTTAAAAGTCAGGAACAACTTGCCTAGCCCCTGGCTCTTACGATCCTCATGGGGAAACACTGGGTTAGATGATGGATGGATGGACTACCTATCTCACTTCTCAACATTCCATCTTTCAATGGCATGTGACACATTCAAATGCACTGTAAGTTCATTTCGTCCATACCCCTGTTCATCCCCCTTTTTGTCTGCGTTACCTTCGCCAAAGTATCTTCAATTCAGTATCAAATAAAAACCATGTACTGAGACAAATTTCGCCCTGGACCCTAGTCATTTTGCTGTATTGTGTTCATCAGTAAGCTTCTATTCAGAGTAGGCCTTATTGCATATTTAATTATAGTATGTAAAAAAAAAATGCGCTTGTCTTAAGAGGTAAACTAGTTCCTCAAATATTGCTTCTTCTCAGTACCGAGAAACTAACTGTATTTTACCTTGATGTGCTTCATTATTTTACAATGGGTTTTCATGACAATTATTTCTACCAGTTTCTCCTGCCAGCTTCCACAAACAAGTACAGTTCAGTTATAGACAATGAACATTTAAAGCATTATCATTCCCCTAAAAAAAATAATTGATTTCTAGATTTCTATTCAGCATCTGTTTTCACAGATGACTGTATGTGGATACTGGGATTCTCTTACTTAACACTCAGCATTTCTGAGGCTTCTGAATGATATTTGACCTCCTAAACTAACAATTGATTTTACATCTTCCTAATGCAACATCCTCAGCCTCCCTCTCCTACTCTGCAAGACTGACATCATTAACCCAAATTCGGGTTACTCTTAACCTACTGCACAAACAGGTAATTCTGTATGCGTCTCGGCTGTGCACGGTGATCAGAACTTATTTCCAGCTATTATAACAATATCCACACTGAATAGCACTCCATCGGCACTCCTGAAACAAGACCAACAATTTCAAGCCTCACACATTTCCCCTGGCTCAGCAACCTACCTCTGCTAGCCTGGCGTAGTCTAGGTGTGTGGGTATAGCGTGTCCTGCCTCCTCCAGGTCAGTGATTAGTTCTGGGAGGTGGTAGTGGAACATGGCCTTGCGTGCCTCATGTCCGGGCAGAGGCACCAGGATTCTTTTTTCCAGGCGTCTCAGCATGGCGGGATCCAGCTGCCTGAGGAAAGGGTTGGCACAAACAGTGACAGAGTTGGCACAAAGATAACGTTAGCACAAAGATCGAGACTTGAGTGATACAAAGACGGAGAAAAGGTTGTCAGAAAGACCGAAACTGAATTGGCAGAAGGACTGCAAATGAGTTGGCAAAAAGATAGTGGGTTGGCCAAAAGACTGAGACTGGCTTGGCATAAAGACTGAGGCTGGGTTCACACTAACACTGAAACAGGGTTGGCACAAAGACTGAGATATGACGGGGAAGACAGCCACACCAACCACATCTACTAGCCGAAGTTTATAATGTACGATACTTTATCACACATTCAAAATTATACCAGACTTCAATATTCTCCACTCTAAGTGTGGCTATGAATATCTACCCAGTACTAGGTATGTCGACAAAAAAGAGGAAGGGGCGGCCACCAACTACTTACTCGACGTAGGGTTCTCCTAGTGATCGTAAACTAAGCGACAAACCAAATGGTTTCTTGTGACTATTGAAACCATTTCCTGCGTTGGGTGGTAACCATATAACAAGATGGCGCCTGATGTTCTTGAGGGTTAAGGCGCTCCAAACGTATGAGGCCCGTAAGAGCTTACATATGATTTTTTTTTTTTTTGTCACATAAGGCCCAGGGGCAAATAACATTGGTCACACTCGCCTTAAATGTTGGGACTGTGTAACCTAGCCCCAAGACCCTACGCTCCTGATAGGGCAGAGGAACACTGAATGATAGATGGATGGATGGACTGGGTCTGTCCTGCCAGGCGTTTTTCATAAAAATTAGTGTATTGGCTGGGAAGTAGACCTACACAACAAGAGCATAAACACCTCATAATGTTGCTGTTAATATGACTGGTCAAACTCCATTAATGTGGCAGACGTCTGAGGCAAACATAAAAAATGCAGAGACCCCCGTAGAGGGAGATTTATGTTGTCAACCAGAACAGACTTTGGCTATCAGTCAGCTTAGTACTATGCGTATGGCACAGGTAACTGGAGGTCACAGGTGAGCAATTATATGATTAAAGCGTTGTGAGGTCTCTAGACTGGACACAGTTACTCTGTATGTGCACCAGTAAATATGTACAATGGACGTGATGGAAAGTAAAAAGTTATAGTTGAGATGGTACACTGGTCTGTGATCTTTGTGCGACAACAATTACTGTTTTACCGAGTGATGAGTGTCAGTAACTACTGTATGGTGTAGAGCACGAATACAGTTATCTGTTTACTGAACCGTTGTTCATTATCCTCTGGATCCAAGGGAACTTAAGAATTCCTCGAACAAAGGACTGGGTTGCAGGTTGTCTGCCAATGTCTGGTGGCAGTAGTGGCAGTGGTGCTGGAGACGGACACCTTTATGTGGTGACACTGATATAACCGGTCGGACCAACTGGCCGGTTTAAAAAACGTCCCTCAACTCCCTCTCCATTTCCCTGAAAGAGTATGGTGGCCTGCAGGAGGGTAACTTCAGCCTGCAATCCACCGGGTTCACATTCTGATCGGCCTAGAATTGCAACTACCACTAACAGTTTGTGGGACACTTCCGATTAGAGCATCTTAACCCATTAGACAACCAGACGTCCATTTAGTTATATGGTTACCATCACTGTAGGCAATGACTTCCTGGGCAACAAAAGGCCATCTGACGTGTCACTCAGTGTAAAGTTATCTGAATGTAGCGTTAACTCAACTGAATGGATTGTAGGCATCCCCACCCACCACCTAGCACATTACTTTAAGCGCACTTTCCTGAAGTTTCATAAAATGTGTTAATAATAAATAATATTTTGCAGGTGCTGTTTCGTTCGAATCGTCAGGCCCAGTAGGGGTGAAGGGAATATCTCGGGATGGTAACAGGCATCAAAAACTTTCTTTCTGACAAACTTTTATGGGTGATTGTGTTTTCTTTGCTGCAAGTGAAATATAAAAAATAACCTTCACCTCAGTCTTAGGATGGACTAAAAACCATCCTCCTACCCCATCGGCCGCTGATGCAACTTTCAATAAGCACCAACACTGCGTCATTAATGAGGGAGAAAAAAGAGCTTTTATAATTTCCGAACTAGTTTCAAATCAACAGGAATGACAGATTGGTCCGTCTCACCAGTTTACATAATGTAAATTCATACGATGCTGTATAATCTTACCATGGTATATTAGAGGCAGCAAGAAGGAAGACATTTTGGTTGGCTTGGGTGAGTCCATCTAACTCGACCAAAAGTTGTGTCTTCATGCGGCGGGATGCTTCGTGTTCCTGCTCCCCCTGCCGTGTGGCCATCAGTGCGTCTACCTCATCCACAAAGATAGTTGATGGGGCGTGATATCGGGCCAATTCAAACAACACCTATTAAGAATTAATACAAGCTACAGTATTTAAAAAAAGGCTGATGTATATAGTTAGACTTATTCTGAATAAAGTACAGTAAATTATATAATACACCAGAAAGACCAGTCAGGTGATGCTGTAGAACTGAAAGGGTAAAGGTCGTTTGCGGTTCAATATATCATCTCATAGCAATACAACGGAGCTACAAAGGGTATATATGTAGCTGCGCTCGAAGGGACTCCATAGCTTCCTGGGCTGACATAACCTGTGGGGTCCCTCATGGGACACGAATGGATATTTTAGTCTTCCTGGCCATTGTTAGCATTATCTGCTTCAGTTCATTTATTCATGAAAATGTGTTGGCGACATCACACTTCGTGAGTTTGTGGATGCAAATAATAGAACTATTTTTACGTGCCGAGCACGTTAGATAAACTTGGTAATGAAAGTATTGCTGTTGGAATGTCTCCTGATCTAGTTAAATGTGAAGTTGTGATTGTATGTCCACCTAAGAAACCCAAACAGTAACGTTTCCACAGTTAACAAAGAATAAATGCAATTACCTATTGCCCACAAATGTAAACTTTCTGGAACACACATAATACGGACTGAAACTGGAATGACAAATAAACAGTACTGTATTATAACTAAATGTAACACTGTTGCATATCAGTAATCGCAGCATTTCTTACTATGTACAGATGGCACAAATTCAAAATGGCATCCTGTTCATAAAGTACAGGGGAGGGCATATGAAAACGCTTCCGACGCCCACCTATAAGTATCTGGACTAAAAGACCTTCGATATTTAAGTGCAAAGCTACTCGCAAAGTCTCGCTAATTTTATTTCTTCCATGATCCATCAGTCATAACTCCAAAGCGAAAAAGCGTACACGACCGTGTTATGCATTACAACGCTTCTTAGCAACTGGGAATGCTTCTCTTCATACTTAGAGCAGCATTCGAACCACAGCATTCGAGTTACAGCCTAAAAACATTCTCTAGAACTCAGACCTCTTCTCAGAATATGCAAAACTCCACGGATTCGTGTTGCCTCATTCAGAGGTAGCATTCACGTATACTGTATCAGTGATCGTGGAAGCGATAATAATAAAGCCCTATTATAGTATAGCTAATGTGTCTTTAGTAGATATCGTAATAAAGAGGTCATAAACTAGGAAAAAATAAATCTAAAATGACTTTTAGGATGTCGGGTTCGAAAAAGTGCTGACACAAGAGACGAATAAGGCAGCGAAAACTGGGACGTGAGGAAATTCAGAATCCTGTACCCATTACTAAATGCCACCAACTACGAACGTTTTGTGAGTACAGTGTGGAATGTAGTAAAGGGCGTAGAACTATGAATCTCCTCTCAACCCAAATATTCTCTAGTTTTTGTGCTTTATTCATCGTTCGTGTCTGCACTTTTTCCATCCCTGCATCTTACTAGTTTTAGATTTTTTCTAGTGATAATGGTTAGCAACATGCTGTATACAAAACAAAATTCTTAATGGAAGTATCGGAAGTCACATACCCTGACCAGTTTTTCCGAGTCTCCCCGCCACTTTGATACAAGGGTTGTTGCCGAGATGTTGAAAAATGTTGTTCGGCACTCTGTTGCTACTGCCTTGGCTAGCAGAGTCTTGCCTGTCGAAAGAAAAAACACATAAATATACACAATTATCACGACTGTCTACTGTCCC